>NC_140998.1:181060067-181210839 GCF_052327205.1 Somniosus microcephalus
ACTCCCTCAGTACTGCCTATCCAACAGTGCGGCGCTCCCTCAGTACTGCCCCTCCAACAGTGCGGTGCTCCCCCAGTACTGCCCCTCCCACAGTGCAGAGCTCCCTCAGTACTGCCCCGCTGACAGTGCAGCGCTCCCTCAATACTGTCCCTCCGACAGTGCAGCGCTTCCTCAGTACAGACCCTTTGACCGTGCAGCACTCCCTCAGTACTGCCCCTCTGACAGTGCAGAGCTTCCACAGTACAGACCCTTCGACAGTGCAGCGCTCCCTCAGTACTGCCCCTCCGACAGTGCAGCACTCCCACAGTACTGCACTGGAGTGTCGGCCTGGATTATGTGCTTAAGTGTCTGGAGTGGGACTTGAACATTCTGACTCAGAGATGTGAGCACTACCCAAATCTCACCATGGCCGGAGGAATGAGTACGTTAAAGCATTGCAGCGTTAGGTGTTACTGTCAGACACTACTGCCTTGAAATGATACTTCTTGCTGCAGTTGTACAGGGCCTTGGTGAGACCACACCTTGAGTATTGTGTGTAGTTTTGGTCACCTTATCTGAGGAAGGATGTTCTTGCCATGGAGAGAGTGCAGCGAAGATTCACCAGACTGATACCTGGGATGGCAGGAATGACGTATGGAGAGAGATTGGGTCGATTAGGTTTATATTTGCTAGAGTTTAGAAGAATGAGAGGGGATCTCATTGAAATTTATAAAATTCTAACAGGACTAGACAGACTAGAAGCAGGAAGGGTGTTCCCGATGGTCGGGGAGTCCAGAACCAGGGGTCACAGTCTAAGAATAAGGGGTAAGCCATTTAGGACAGAGATGAGGAGGAATTTCTTCACCCAGAGAGTGGTGAACCTGTGGAATTCTCTACCACAGAAGACAGTTGAGGCCAATTTATTAAATATATTCAAGAAGGAGTTAGATATATTTATTAAGGTTAAAGGGATCAAGGGATATGGGGAGAAAGCAATGACAGGATACTGAATTTGGATGATCAGCCATGATCGCATTGAATGGCGGAGCAGGCTCGAGGGGCCGAAAGGCCTACTCCTGCTCCTATCTGTATTGATTTGTATGTGGGTTCAATGACGACACATTCATGAAAGAGAATGACTTTTTATCTAAAGTATTTTCAACTCAGTTAACAGCATTACAGGAGACACCATCTTAGAGATCCATCTAAAACGAAACTAAAACTAAACTCTCTCTCTCACATGCCCTCTGCTGGTCAGGCATAAATAATCAAACAGGCAAATATGCTGGTAAGGCATCATAATCAAACAGGCAAATACCATCACTATTTGCTGATATCATTACATCTCCCTTTCTTAAAACAAAAGTATTTTACTTTTATCTAACAACATGTTTTCTTTGTATTACTCTGCATTTTAACTGTAACACTTAATGAACTTACATTATCATTATCATTATCAAGGTTTTTTAACCTTGCTTTGTGTGTTCACATGAAATATGTAAATACACTAGAACTTGAAGAAAGAATAAGATAACATTACTTCCTTCTATAACAATAGTCCTTAAATTTGCTCAATGAGTCTCTCAGGAGGCTTCACGTGTCTTGAGGATTTTCTGATTGATTGTCCTTGAATCTGAGTTGTTGCCTCAGATGATGATTTCTCAGCTGTGTGATCAGGTTGTTCAACAGTATCAGTCTTTTGACTTGCTGTGGCTGGTCCCATGAGAAGATCCCGACGATTTCTTCTCAGAACAGCACCCTCATCTGTCTGAATGGTGTCTGATCTTGGTTGAACTTCACTCAGGACAGTTCCCTTCTGAGTCCATATGTTTGTTTTGTCTTTGAACCTTACTTGGTCACCAGTGTGGAGTTCAGGTAGGTTTTGTGTTCCTCTGTCATAGTAGTACTTTTGCTTTTCTTTCTGTTGTTCTTTGAACTTCCTCACTTTCTCCCCCTCTTTTGTTTTCAGGAGGTTCTCCGGGATGGGTAGGTTTGACCTTAGCCGACGTCCCATAAGGAGTTGGGCTGGTGACATACCACACTCGAGCGGCGTTGTGCGGTATACAAGCATGCTCTGGTAGAAGTCAGTTCCACTGTCTTTTGCCTTGTACATCAGTCTTTTCACTGTCTGGACCGATTTTTCCACTAGTCCATTGGACTGTGGAAAGTGAGGACTTGACGTTGTGTGGACAAAGTCCCACTCTTTGGCAAAGTGTCGGAAACTTGCATTGTAAAACTGGGGTCCATTGTCTGTGAAGACCTCGCTTGCCACGCCATGTCTGGAGAATATGGCTTTCATACATGTTATCACAGCATCTGCAGTGGTGGTGTACAGTCTACAAACCTCTGGATACAGGGAGTAATAGTCTGTGACTACAAGATAGTCCTTCCCTTGACATACGAATAGGTCAGCGCCTACCTTCTGGTAAGGTCTGTCTGGTGCTGGGTGTGGCTTTAGTGGTTCTACCGGATTGCTTGCTCGTTATTTCAGGCATATTGTGCAGTTTGACACCTCATTTGTCACATGTTGATTCGTGGCCAGTACATCACCTCTCGTGCTCTTTTCTTACACTTTTCGATTCCCAGATGTCCTCCATGGATCCTTTTTAGCATCTCTTTTCTCAGACTCTTTGGGATAACTATTTTACTTCCTTTGTAGATGATGCCTTCGACCACTGATAGTTCCGCCCTGCAGTTCCAGTACTCTGCCATGTCAGGTGAGCAGTCTTGCTTCATGTTGGGCCATCCATCCAAGATGCTTTTCCTCAGTCGTCTCATTGTTTCATCTTTGTTTGTCTCAGTCTTTATGAGCTCCATTTTTGCATCTGCTATGGGCAGTGCACTTGTGATCATGTCCACGTAGGCGTTCACTTTTTCATCCATTTTGGTGTTTGCGGGCTCACTTGGGTCAACAGCTCTGGACAACGTGTCTGCTGTATACATCAGCTTACCCGGTGTGTACGCAACATTCAGTGTACAGCGTTGCAGCCTGATCATCATTCTTTGTACTCTAAGCGGACAGCTATTTAGTGGCTTTTGGAACAATGCAATCAAGGGCTTATGGTCAGTCTCTGCACTGATTGCTTGTCCTGCCACAAACTGGTGAAATCTTTCACAGGCGTATGTGATGCTGAACAGCTCCTTTTCTATTTGAGCATATCGCGTCTCCGCGTCTGTCATTGAGCACGATGCATATGCAATAGGTTGCCAGTAGTCATATTTTTGCAGAAGAACGGCACCGAGCCCACTCTGTGATGCATCTGATGATATCTTGATGGGTCTCGCTGGGTCATAAAACCTCAGAACTGGTTCCTCTGTGAGCAGTTTCTTTAGATCGCTCCATGACTTCTCATGCTCATGATTCCATTCCCATTCTATGTTCTTTTCAGTTAGTCTTCTCAGTGGCGCCATCTTTTCTGAGAGGTTGGATATGAATTTACCCATGTAGTTGATCATTCCATTAAACCTCTGCATGTCCTTTTTGCATTGTGGCTTTGGCATATTCTCAATGGCGGACACCTTTCTGGGATCTGGTCTGATGCCCTCACTGCTAAGGATATCTCCCACGAATGTCAGTTCTGTCACCCCGAGCTGGCATTTCTCTCTATTCAGCTTCAGGTTTGTTTTCCTTGTTGCTTCCAGCACTTTTTCAGTCTCTCGTCATGCTCAGTTCTCGTGGTTCCCCATACTATGATGTCATCCATTGATGTATCAACTCCCTCCAGGTGCTCATAGATCATATGGATAGTTTTGTGATACACTTCAGGAGCTGAGGCAATGCCAAATGGTAACCTTAGGAATCTGTATCTGCCAAATGGACTGTTGAACCTGCACAGTCTTGAACTTGCCTCGTCCAGTTTCATCTGCCAAAATCCTGATGATGCATCTAACTTGCTGAAGTACTTTGCATTTGCAAACTGTGACATGATTTCCTCACGTGTAGGAAGCTTGAAGTGCTCTCTCTTTATTGCTCTGTTTAGATCTCTTGGATCCAGGCAAATTCTGAGCTTTCCATTCTTTTTGTCCACAACGACGAGGGAACTCACCCACTCAGTTGGCTCATCTATCTTTTGAATCACGTTCAGGCTTTCCATCCTGTCCAACTCTGCCTTCAGTTGCTTTTGAAGAGCAAATGGAACTTTTCTGCATGGATGTATGACCATTGGCATACTTTTATCTACTCTGATCGTGTGTTCTCCTGGAAGGCAGCCTAGACCCTGAAATAGGTCGTTGTACTCTTTCATGAGTTCATCATAGACTGTCTCTCCTTCGCTTTCCACTACGAGGACTCTCTTTACCAGGTTCAGTCTCTCACAGGCTTTTAAACCTAGTATGGCCTGCACATCCTTTGGCACCACGATTAATGCTAGCGTGTGCTCTCTGTCCTTGTGTGTTACTTTGACAATACATCTTCCTTTCACTGGTATATCAGCACCTGAGTATCCTGTCACTTTCACTTTTATTCCATGTATCTTTGGTCTGGGTCTAATTTTCTTAAAATCAGTCTCTGATATCACATTAACGTGTGCTCCAGTATCCAATTTAAATGGAATGCGTATGTCATTCACTTTTAGTGTCAACATCCAGTCTCTTTTTTCTTTTTTGTTTTCAGACACAACATCTACATAGAACTCCTCTATCTCGCTTTCATCTACTGCATGGACCTTGCTTTGTTGCGCTTGGTTCTTACAGCAACGGGCATAATGGTTGTTTTTGTTGCAACTATTGCATGTTTTACCATATGCTGGACACTTTTTTGGTGTATGCTGTGTACCACATCGACTACATGGCTTTTGATTGCCCCTTTCATTTTTGTTTGCTGGCCACGCCTCTTTTTTCACATTGGCGCTCTTTTTGTTAAACGGTTTGTGTCCGTTCTTTCTCACTGCATCCACGTTGCAGCTACTGTCACTGAACAGCTCCTTTGCCTGCGACTTCACAGTCTCTGTAGCCCTACACAGTGCTATGGCTTTTCCCAGGTCTAGATTTTGCTCTCTTAGCAGTCTTTCCCTTAGACCATTATCTGGAATACCACACACCAGTCTGTCTTTTATCAGTGAGTCTGTCAGTACCCCAAATTCACATGTTTTGCTTCGGCTTCTCAGTTCAGTCACATACTGATCAATAGTCTCTCCCGTTTTCTGTACACATGTGAAAAATCTGTGCCTCTCAAACGTCACGTTACGTTTATGTACGCAGTAGGCCTCAAACTGTTCCATTATTTTATCTAGCTTCATTTTGTCTCCATCAGCAGCGAATGTGAAGTTATTATACACCTCCAGCGCTTCATCACCCATGACATGTAAGAACACTGACGCTTTCATTTTATCACTTTTCTCGTCAGCTCCGATTGCCGCTAAATACAACTCCAAACGTTGTTTGAACCTCCTCCAATTTTCAGCCACATTACCTGTCAACTGAAGCTTCGCCGGTGGGTGTAAACCTTCCATTTTTCACTTCGGTAGCTATTCTCCAATGGTAAGTAACGATGTTCTCTTTTGGCTTGCTAATATGTGGAGAGCTGATTTAACTTCAGATTTTTTCTCTTCATCTCTTTCAATCCCTTCTGACACCATGTCTTGATTTGTATTGTGGGTTCAATGACGACACATTCATGAAAGAGAATAACTTTTTATCTAAAGTATTTTCAACTCAGTTAACAGCATTACAGGAGACACCATCTTAGAGATCCATCTAAAACGAAACTAAAACTAAACTCTCTCTCTCACATGCCCTCTGCTGGTCAGGCATAAATAATCAAACAGGCAAATATGCTGGTAAGGCATCATAATCAAACAGGCAAATACCATCACTATTTGCTGATATCATTACACTATCTTCTATGTTTCTATGTGAATTTAAACACTATACAGCATCATTCCAAATCTACTTGTCCATCCAGGGACTGACTGACCTGTTGCACGTGTCCGGGGAAATAAAATATTCATCCCCATCCCCAGTCTTAACTGCCTGTTATACAACCCACCTGAGTTTCCTTCCAATGATTTCATTCGGAAGAAAAACAGCAGCAACCTGCATTTATATAGCACCTTTAACCTAGTAAAACCTCCGAAGGGGCTTCACAGGAGTGTAATTCAGACAAAATTGACACCGAGTTGCGACCAGCACCTTGAGCGAGTGGTCGGTTTTGGAAGCATTGAAAAGGAAGAGAGAGAGGTTGAGAGAGGGAAGCCCAGCCATGTTTTTGATTTGAGATAAAATGGTGATTGTAATGGGAGTTATGAAAGTGAGCTTAACTGGAATTATAATTGGAATCACTTGCAATGACTTCTCGTCCCGCTCCCACATCGTTATCTCTGGTGGCCCCCAAGGATCTATCCTTGGCCCCTCCTATTTCTCATATACATGTTGCCCCTTGGCGACATCATCCGAAAACACAGCATCAGTTTCCACATGTACGCTGATGACACCCAGCTCCACCTCATCACCACAACCTCTCTTGACCCCTCCACGGTGTGTAAATTGTCAGACTGCTTCTCCGACACACAGTTCTGGATGAGCAGAAATTTTCTCCAATTAAATATTGGGAAGACCAAAGCCATTGTTTTCGGTCCCCGCCACAAACTCTGTTCCCTAACCAGCGACTGCATCCCTCTCCCCGCTGCTGCCTGATTGCGAACCAGATTATTCGCAACCCTGATGTCATATTTGACTCCAAGTTGAGCTTCCAACCATATATCTGTGCGATTACTAAGGCCGCCTACTTTCACCTCCATAACATCGCCCGTCTCCATCCCTGCCTCAGCTCATCTGCTGCTGAAACCCTCATCCATGCCTTTGTTACCTCTAGACTTGACTATTCCAATGCACACCTGGCTGGCCTCTCATGTTCTACCCTCTGTAAACTTGAGTTCATCCAAAACTCTGCTGCCCGTGTCTGAGCAGTCAATCACATTTAAGAATTCTTACAGACAGCAAACCAGGAAGTAAACAGCAGGTTTTAACACATACTTTCTAAAAATTTTACAACAAGTGAAATAAAGATCGGGACATACACGTGAGAATAAGGTAGAAGCTCAAATAACATAAATAAACTTGAAACAATAAAATAAAAATTCATTTTTATTATTTTAAAAATCTATGGAATGTTTTATCATGGAATGGAGGAAATGAGACTCCACGATATGAAATTAGTTTTTCAGGGCCAGAGTGGTAACAGATTCAAAGGTATTTACAATGAGAATAGTGTGTAAAAACGTGAAGTTCACATCAATTAAGTGTTTCCTAATTGATTTCATCAGTGAAGACTGCAAAAGCATGCCCTATGGAGGAGCAGATAATCAATGACTGCAACTTTTGGATTTCCACATTAAGCTGCACATGTGTGGATGCCAGCAGTTCAGTCATTTTTACAAACTAATGATGGTGAAAAATGACAGTTTCGCCATCATTACAATCGCAAAACATGGGCCGATGTTGAGTTTAATTGGAATTAGAATGATGAGTTTAATTGGAATTAGAAAGGTGATTTTAATTTGAGTTAGAATGGTGAGTTTAATTGGAGTTAGGATGGTGAGTTTAATTGTAATTAGAATGGTGAGTTTAATTGGAATTAGAATGATGAGTTTAATTGCAATTAGAATGGTGAGTTTAATTGGAATTAGAATGGTGAGTTTAATTGGAATTAGAATGGTGATTTTAATTGGAATTAGAATGGTGAGTTTAATTGGAATTAGAATGGTGATTTTAATTGGAGTTAGAATGGTGAGTTTAATTGGAGTTAGAATGGTGAGTTTAATTGGAATTAGAATGGTGAGTTTAATTGGAATTAGAATGGAGAGTTTAATTGGAATTAGAATGGTGAGTTTAATTGGAGTTAGAATGGTGAGTTTAATTGGAATTAGAATGGTGAGTTTAATTGGAATTAGAATGGAGATTTTAATTGGAGTTAGAATGATGAGTTTTATTGTAATTAGAATGGTGAGTTTAATTGGAGTTAGAATGGTGAGTTTAATTGGAATTAGAATGGTGATTTTAATTGGAGTTAGAATGGTGAGTTTAATTGGAGTTAGAATGGTGAGTTTAATTGGAATTAAAATGGTGAGTTTAATTGGAGTTAGAATCGTGAGTTTAATTGGAATTAGAATGATGCGTTTAATTGGAATTTGAATGGTGATTTTAATTGGAGTTAGAAAGGAGGGTTTAATTGTAATTAGAATGGTGAGTTCAATTGGCATTAGAATGGTGATTTTAATTGCAGTTAGAATGGTGAGTTTAATTGCAATTAGAATGGTGAGTTTAATTGGAATTAGAAAGATGAGTTTAATTGGAATTAGAATGGTGAGTTTGACTGTAATTAGAATAATGATTTTAATTGGAGTTAGAAAGCTGAGTTTAATTGGAATTACAATGGTGATTTTAATTGTAATTAGAATGGTGAGTTTAATTGGAATTAGAATGGTGATTTTAATTGGAGTTAGAATGGTGATTTTAATTGGAATTAGAATGATGAGTTTAATTGGAATTAGAATGGAGAGTTTTATTGGAATTAGAATGGTGAGTTCAATTGTAATTAGAATGGTGAGTTTAATTGTAATTAGAATGGTGAGTTTAATTGTAATTAGAATGGTGAGTTTAATTGTAATTAGAATGGTGAGTTTAATTGCAATTAGAATGGTGAGTTTAATTGCAATTAGAATGGTGACTTTAATTGGAATTAGAATGGTGATTTTAATTGGAGTTAGAATGGTGAGTTTAATTGTAATTAGAATGTTGAGTTTAATTCGACTTAGAATGGTGAGTTTAATTGGAGTTAGAATGGTGGGATTAACTGGAATTAGAATGATGAGTTTAATTGGATTTAAAATGGTGAGTTTAATTGGAGTTAGAATGGTGGGATTAACTGGAATTAGAATGATGAGTTTAATTGGAATTAGAATGGTGATATTAATTGGAGTTAGAAAGGAGGGTTTAATTGTAATTAGAATGGTGAGTTCAATTGGAATTAGAATGGTGATTTTAATTGGAGATGGAATGGTGAGTTTAATTGCAATTAGAATGGTGAGTTTAATTGGAATTAGAATGATGAGTTTAATTGGAATTAGAATGGTGAGTTTAACTGTAATTAGAATAATGATTTTAATTGGAGTTAAAAACGTGAGTTTAATTGGAATTAGAATGGAGAGTTTAATTGGAATTAGAATGGTGATTTTAATTGGAGTTAGAATGGTGAGTTTAATTGGAGTTAGAATGGTGATTTTAATTGGAATTAGAATGATGAGTTTAATTGGAATTAGAATGGTGAGTTTAATTGGAATTAGAATGGTGAGTTTAATTGTAATTAGAATGGTGAGTTTAATTGGAATTAGAATGGTGAGTTTAATTGCAATTAGAATGGTGATATTAATTGGAGTTAGAATGGCGAGTATAATTGGAGTTAGAATGGTGAGTTTAATTGGAATTAGAATGGTGAGTTTAATTGGAATTTGAATGGTGAGTTTAATTGGAGTTAGAATGGTGAGTTTAATTGGAATTAGAATGGTGAGTTTAATTGGAGTTAGAATGGTGAGTTCAATTGGAATTAGAATGGTGAGTTTAATTGGAATGTGATTGGTGATTTTAATTGGAGTTAGAATGGTGAGTTTAATTGGAGTTACAATGGTGAGTTTAATTGGAATTAAAATGGTGAGTTTAATTGGAGTTAGAATGGTGAGTTTAATTGGAATTAGAATGATGCGTTTAATTGGAATTTGAATGGTGATTTTAATTGGAGTTAGAAAGGAGGGTTTAATTGTAATTAGAATGGTGAGTACAATTGCCATTAGAATGGTGATTTTAACTGCAGTTAGAATGGTGAGTTTAATTGCAATTAGAATGGTGAGTTTAATTTGAATTAGAAAGATGAGTTTAATTGGAATTAGAATGGTGAGTTTGACTGTAATTAGAATAATGATTTTAATTGGAGTTAGAAAGGTGAGTTTAATTGGAATTACAATGGTGATTTTAATTGTAATTAGAATGGTGAGTTTAATTGGAATTAGAATGGTGATTTTAATTGGAGTTAGAATGGTGATTTTAATTGGAATTAGAATGATGAGTTTAATTGGAATTAGAATGGAGAGTTTTATTGGAATTAGAATGGTGAGTTCAATTGTAATTCGAATGGTGAGTTTAATTGTAATTTGAATGGTGAGTTTAATTGGAATTAGAATGGTGAGTTTAATTGTAATTAGAATGGTGAGTTTAATTGCAATTAGAATGGTGAGTTTAATTGCAATTAGAATGGTGACTTTAATTGGAATTAGAATGGTGATTTTAATTGGAGTTAGAATGGTGAGTTTAATTGTAATTAGAATGGTGAGTTTAATTGGAGTTAGAATGGTGAGTTTAATTGGAATTAGAATGATGAGTTTAATTGGATTTAAAATGGTGAGTTTAATTGGAGTTAGAATGGTGGGTTTAATTGGAATTAGAATGATGAGTTTAATTGGAATTAGAATGGTGATATTAATTGGAGTTAGAAAGGAGGGTTTAATTGTAATTAGAATGGTGAGTTCAATTGGAATTAGAATGGTGATTTTAATTGGAGATGGAATGGTGAGTTTAATTGCAATTAGAATGGTGAGTTTAATTGGAATTAAAATGATGAGTTTAATTGGAATTAGAATGGTGAGTTTAACTGTAATTAGAATAATGATTTTAATTGGAGTTAAAAACGTGAGTTTAATTGGAATTAGAATGGCGATTTTAATTGTAATTAGAATGGAGAGATTAATTGGAATTAGAATGGTGATTTTAATTGGAGTTGGAATGGTGAGTTTAATTGGAGTTAGAATGGTGATTTTAATTGGAATTAGAATGATGAGTTTAATTGGAATTAGAATGGTGAGTTTAATTGGAATTAGAATGGTGAGTTTAATTGTAATTAGAATGGTGAGTTTAATTGTAATTAGAATGGTGAGTTTAATTGCAATTAGAATGGTGATATTAATTGGAGTTAGAATGGCGAGTTTAATTGGAGTTAGAATGGTGAGTTTAATTGGAGTTAGAATGGTGAGTTTAATTGGAGTTAGAATGGTGAGTTTAATTGTAATTAGAATGGTGAGTTTAATTGCAATTAGAATGGTGATATTAATTGGAGTTAGAATGGCGAGTTTAATTGGAATTAGAATGGTGAGTTTAATTGGAGTTAGAACGGTGAGTTTAATTGGAATTAGAATGGTGAGTTTAATTGGAGTTAGAATAGTGAGTTTAATTGGAATTAGAATGGTGAGTTTAATTGGAATTAAAATGGTGAGTTTAATTGGAGTTAGAATGGTGAGTTTAATTGGAGTTACAATGGTGAGTTTAATTGGAATTAAAATGGTGAGTTTAATTGGAGTTAGAATGGTGAGTTTAATTGGAATTAGAATGATGCGTTTAATTGGAATTAGAATGGTGATTTTAATTGGAGTTAGAAAGGAGGGTTTAATTGTAATTAGAATGGTGAGTTCAATTGGAATGAGTGGTGATTTTAATTGGAATTAGAAAGATGAGTTTTATTGGAATTAGAATGGTGAGTTTCACTGTAATTAGAATAATGCTTTTAATTGGAGGTAGAAAGGTGAGTTTAATTGGAATTAGAATGGTGATTTTAATTGTAATTAGAATGGTGAGTTTAATTGGAATTAGAATGGTGATTTTAATTGGAGTTAGAATGGTGAGTTTAATTGGAGTTAGAATGGTGATTTTAATTGGAATTAGAATCATGAGTTTAATTGGAATTAGAATGGTGAGTTTTATTGGAATTAGAATGGTGAGTTCAATTGTAATTAGAATGGTGAGTTTAATTGTAATTAGAATGGTGAGTATAATTGGAATTAGAATGGTGAGTTTAGTTGTAATTAGAATGGTGAGTTTAATTGGAATTAGAATGGTGAGTTTAATTGGAATTAGAATGGTGAGTTTAATTGGAATTACAATGGTGATTTTAATTGGAATTAGAATGATGAGTTTAATTGGAATTAGAATGGTGAGTTTAATTGGAGTTGGAATGGTGAGTTTAATTGGAATTAGAATGGTGATTTTAATTGGAATTAGAATGGTGAGTTTAATTGGAATTAGAATGTTGAGTTTAATAGCAATTAGAATGGTGATTTTAATTGGAATTAGAATGGTGAGCTTAATTGGAGTTTGAATGATGAGTTTAATTGGAGTTGGAATGGTGAGTTTAATTGGAGTTAGAATGGTGATTTTAATTGGAGTTGGAATTGTGAGTTTAATTGGAGTTAGAATGGTGAGTTTAGTTGTAATTAGAATGGTGAGTTTAATTGGAGTTGGAATGGTGAGTTTAACTGGAATTAGAATGTTGTGTTTAATTGGAATTAGAATGGTGATTTTAATTGTAATTAGAATGGTGAGTTTAATTGTAATTAGAATGGTGATTTTAATTGGAATTAGAATGGTGAGTTTAATTGGAATTAGAATGGTGATTTTAATTGTAGTTAGAATGGTGATTTTAATTGGAATTAGAATGGTGAGTTTAATTGGAATTAGAATGGTGATTTTAATTGCAATTAGAATGTTGAGTTTAATTGGAATTAGAATGGTGAGTTTAATTCGAATTAGAATGGTGAGTTTAATTGTAATTAGATTAGTGATTTTAATTGGAGTTGGAATGGTGAGTTTAATTGGAATTAGAATGGTGTGTTTAATTCGAATTAGAATGGTGAGTTTAATTTTAATTAGAATGGTGAGTTTAATTGTAATTAGAATGGTGATTTTAATTGGAATTAGAATGGTGAGTTTAATTGGAATTAGAATGGTGAGTGTAATTGGAGTTAGAATGGTGATTTTAATTGGAATTAGAATGGTGAGTTTAATTGGAATTGGAATGGTGCTTTTATTTGGAGTTAGAATGGTGATTTTAATTTGAATTAGAATGGTGAGTTTAATTGGAGTTAGAATGGTGATTTTAATTGGAATTAGAATGGTGAGTTTAATTGGAGTTAGAATGGTGATTTTAATTGGAATTAGAATGTTGAGTTTAACTGGAATTAGAATGATGATTTTAATTGGAATTAGAATGGTGAGTTTAATTGGAGTTAGAATGATGAGTTTAATAGGAATTAGAATGGTGATTTTAATTGGAATTAGAATGGTGAGTTTAATTGGAATTAGAATGGCGATTTTAATTGGAATTAGAATGGTGAGTTTAATTGGAATTAGAATGGTGATTTTAATTGGAGTTAGAATGGTGAGTTTAATTGGAATTAGAATGGTGATTTTAATTGGAATTAGAATGGTGAGTTTAATTGGAATTAGAATGGTGATTTTAATTGGAATTAGAATGATGAGTTTAACTGGAATTAGAATGGTGATTTTAATTGGAATTAGAATGGTGATTTTAATTGGAATTAGAATGGTGTGTTTAATTGGAATTAGAATGGTGATTTTAATTGTAATTAGAATGGTGAGTATAATTGGAATTAGAATGGTGATTTTAATTGGAGTTAGAATGGTGAGTTTAATTGGAATTAGAATGGAGAGTTTAATTGGAATTAGAATGTTGAGTTTAATTGTAATTAGAATGGTGAGTTTAATTGTAATTAGAATGGTGAGTTTAATTGGAATTAGAATGGTGAGTTTAATTGGAATTAGAATGGTGAGTTTAATTGGAATTAGAATGTTGAGTTTAATTGTAATTAGAATGGTGAGTTTAATTGTAATTAGAATGGTGAGTTTAATTGGAATTAGAATGGTGAGTTTAATTGGAATTAGAATTGTGAGTTTAATTGGAATTAGAATGGTGAGTTTAATTGGAATTAGAATGGTGATTTTAATTGGAATTAGAATGGTGAGTTTAATTGGAATTAGACTGGTGAGTTTAATTGGAGTTGGAATGGTGAGTTTAATTGGAGTTAGAAGGTGATTTTAATTGGAATTAGAATGGTGAGTTTAATTGGAATTAGAATGGTGAGTTTAATGAAAATTAGCATGATGATTTTAATTGGAATTAGAATGGTGAGTTTAATTGGAATTAGAATGGTGAGTTTCATTGGAATTAGAATGGTGATTTTAATTGGAATTAGAATGGTGAGTTTAATTGGAATTAGAATGGTGAGTTTAATTGGAGTTAGAATGGTGATTTTAATTGGAATTAGAATGGTGATTTTAATTGGAATTAGAATGGTGAGTTTAATTGGAATTAGAATGGTGATTTTAATTGGAATTAGAATGGTGAGTTTAATTGGAATTGGAATGGTGCTTTTAATTGGAGTTAGAATGGTGATTTTAATTGGAATTAGAATGGTGAGTTTAATTGGAGTTAGAATGGTGATTTTAATTGGAATTAGAATGGTGAGTTTAATTGGAGTTAGAATGGTGATTTTAATTGGAATTAGAATGTTGAGTTTAACTGGAATTAGAATGATGATTTTAATTGGAATTAGAATGGTGAGTTTAATTGGAGTTAGAATGATGAGTTTAATAGGAATTAGAATGGTGATTTTAATTGGAATTAGAATGATGAGTTTAATTGGAATTAGAATGGCGATTTTAATTGGAATTAGAATGGTGAGTTTAATTGGAATTAGAATGGTGATTTTAATTGGAGTTAGAATGGTGAGTTTAATTGGAATTAGAATGGTGATTTTAATTGTAATTAGAATGGTGAGTTTAATTGGAATTAGAATGGTGATTTTAATTGGAATTAGAATGATGAGTTTAACTGGAATTAGAATGGTGATTTTAATTGGAATTAGAATGGTGATTTTAATTGGAATTAGAATGGTGAGTTTAATTGGAATTAGAATGGTGATTTTAACTGTAATTAGAATTTTGAGTATAATTGGAATTAGAATGGTGATTTTAATTGGAGTTAGAATGGTGAGTTTAATTGGAGATAGAATGGTTATTTTAATTGGAATTAGAATGTTGAGTTTAATTGGAATTAGAATGGTGAGTTTAATTGGAATTAGAATGCTGAGTTTAATTGGAGTTAGAATGATGAGTTTAATTGGAATTAGAATGGTGAGTTTAATTGGAATTAGAATGTTGAGTTTAATTGTAATTAGAATGGTGAGTTTAATTGTAATTAGAATGGTGAGTTTAATTGGAATTAGAATGGTGAGTTTAATTGGAATTAGAATTGTGAGTTTAATTGGAATTAGAATGGTGAGTTTAATTGGAATTAGAATGGTGATTTTAATTGGAATTAGAATGGTGAGTTTCATTGGAATTAGACTGGTGAGTTTAATTGGAGTTGGAATGGTGAGTTTAATTGGAGTTAGAAGGTGATTTTAATTGGAATTAGAATGGTGAGTTTAATTGGAATTAGAATGGTGAGTTTAATGAAAATTAGCATAATGATTTTAATTGGAATTAGAATGGTGAGTTTAATTGGAATTAGAATGGTGAGTTTAATTGGAATTAGAATGGTGATTTTAATTGGAATTAGAATGTTGAGTTTAATTGGAATTAGAATGTTGAGTTTAATTTGAATTAGAATGGTGCTTTTAATTGGAATTAGAATGAAGAGATAAATTGGAATTAGAATGGTGACTTTAATTGGAGGTGGAATGGGGAGTTTAATAGGAATTAGAATGGTGAGTTTAATTGAAATTAGAATGGTGTGTTTTATTGGAATTAGAATGGAGATTTTAATTGGAATTAGAATGGTGAGTTTAATTGGAATTAGAATGGTGAGTTTAATTGGAGTTAGAATGATGAGTTTAATTGGAATTAGAATGGTGAATTTAGTTGGAATTAGAATGGTGAGTTTAATTGGAATCAGAATGATGATTTTAGTTAGAATTAGAATGGTGAGTTTAATTGGAACAAGAATAGTGAGTTTAATTGTAATTAGAATGGTGAGTTTAAATGGAGTTAGAATGGTGATTTTAATTGGAATTAGAATAGTGAGTTTAATTGTAATTAGAATGGTGAGTTTAAATGGAATTAGAATGGTGATTTTAATTGGAGTTAGAATGGTGAGTTTAATTGGAATTAGAATGGTGAGTTTAATTGGAATTAGAATGGTGAGTTTAATTGGAATTAGAATGGTGATTTTAACTGGAATTAGAATGGTGAGTTTAATTGGAATTAGAATGGTGAGTTTAATTTTAATTAAAATGGTGTTTTTAATTGGAATTAGAATGGTGGGTTTAATTGGAATTAGAATGGTGATTTAAATTGGAGTTGGAATGGTGAGTTTAATTGGAGTTGGAATGGTGAGTTTAATTCGAGTTAGAATGGTGATTTTAATTGGAGTTGGCATGGTGAGTTTAATTGGAGTTAGAATGGTGATTTTAATTGGAGTTGGCATGGTGACTTTAATTGTAATTAGAATGATGAGTTTAATTGTAATTAGAATGGTGATTTTAATTGGAGTTGGAATGGAGAGTTTAATTGGAATTAGAATGGTGAGTTTAATTGGAATTAGAATGGTGATTTTAATTGGAATTAGAATGTTGAGTTTAATTGGAATTAGAATAGTGAGTTTAATTGGAGTTAGAATGGTGGTTTTAATTGGAATTAGAATGGTGAGTTTAATTGGAATTAGAATGGTGAGTTTAATTGTAATTAGAATGATGAGTTTAATTGTAATTAGAATGGTGATTTTACTTGGAGTTGGAATGGTGAGTTTAATTGGAGTTAGAATGGTGAGTTTAGTTGTAATTAGAATGGTGAGTTTAATTGGAGTTGGAAAGGTGAGTTTAATTGGAATTAGAATGGTGTGTTTAATTGGAATTAGAATGGTGAGTTTAATTGGAATTAGAATGGTGAGTTTAATTGGAATTAGAATGGTGATTTTAATTGTAGTTAGAATGGTGATTTTAATTGGAGTTAGAATGGTGATTTTAATTGGAATTAGAATGGTGAGTTTAATTGGAATTAGAATGGTGAGTTTAATTATAATTAGAATGGTGCTTTTAATTGGAGTTGGATTGGTGAGTTTAATTGGAATTAGAATGGTGTGTTTAATTGTAATTAGAATGGTGAGTTTAATTGTAATTAGAATGGTGATTTTAATTGGAATTAGAATGGTGCGTTTAACTGGAATTAAAATGGTGATTTTAATTGTAATTAGAATGGTGAGTTTAATTGGAGTTAGAATGGTGATTTTAATTGGAATTAGATTGTTGAGTTTAACTGGAATTAGAATGCTGAGTTTAACTGGAATTAGAATGGTGATTTTAATTGCAATTAGAATGGTGAGTTTAATTGGAATTAGAATGGTGAGTTTAATTGGAGTTAGAATGATGAGTTTAATTGGAATTAGAATTGTTATGTTAATTGGAATTAGAATGGTGAGTTTAATTGGAATTAGAATGGTGATTTTAATTGGAATTAGAATGGTGATTTTAATTGGAATTAGAGTGGTGAGTTTAATTGGAATTAGAATGGTGATTTTAATTGGAATTAGAATGGTGATTTTAACTGGAATTAGAATGCTGTTTTTAATTGGAATTAGAATGGTGAGTTTAATTGGAATTAGAATGGTGATTTTAATTGGAATTAGAATGATGAGTTTAATTGGAATTAGAATGGTGATTTTAATTGGAGGTAGAATGGTGAGTTTAATAGGAATTAGAATGGTGAGTTTAATTGGAATTAGAATGGAGTGTTTAATTGGAATTAGAATGGTGATTTTAATTGGAATTAGAATGGTGAGTTTAATTGGAATTAGAATGGTGAGATTAATTGGAATCAGAATGAAGAGCTTAATTGGAATTAGAATGGTGAGTTTAATTGGAATAAGAATGGTGAGTTTAATTGTGATTAGAATGGTGTGTTTAAATGGAATTAGAATGGTGATTTTAATAGGAATTAGAATGGTGAGTTTAATTGTAATTAGAATGGTGAGTTTAAATGGAATTAGAATGGTGATTTTAATTGGAGTTAGAATGGTGAGTTTAATTGGAATTAGAATGGTGAGTTTAATTGGAATTAGAATGGTGATTTTAATTGGAATTAGAATGGTGAGTTTAATTGGAATTAGAATGGTGAGTTTAATTGTAGTTAGAATGGTGAGTTTAAATGGAATTAGAATGGTGATTTTATTTGGAGTTAGAATGGTGAGTTTAATTGGAATTTGAATGGTGAGTTTAATTGGAATTAGAATGGTGAGTTTAATTGGAATTTGAATGGTGAGTTTAATTGGAATTAGAATGGTGATTTAAATTGGAGTTAGAATGGTGAGTTTAATTGGAATTAGAATGGTGAGTTTAATTGGAATTAGAATGGTGAGTTTAATTGGAATTAGAATGGTGATTTTAATTGGAGTTAGAATGGTGAGTTTAATTGGAATTAGAATGAAGAGTTTAATTGGAATTAGAATGGTGAGTTTAATTGGAATTAGAATGGTGAGTATAATTGTAAGTAGAATGTTGATTTTAATTGGAATTAGAATGGTGATTTTAATTGGAATTAGAATGGTGAGTTTAATTGGAATTAGAATGGTGAGTTTAATTGGAGTTAGAATGGTGAGTTTAATTGGAATTAGAATGGAGATTTTAACTGGAATTAGAATGGTGAGTTTAATTGGAATTAGAGTGGTGAGTTTAATTGTAATTAAAATGGTGTTTTTAATTGGAATTAGAATGGTGGGTTTAATTGGAATTAGAATGGTGATTTAAATTGGAGTTGGAATGGTGAGTTTAATTGGCGTTGGAATGGTGAGTTTAATTCGAGTTAGAATGGTGACTTTAATTGGAGTTGGCATGGTGAGTTTAATTGGAGTTAGAATGGTGATTTTAATTGGAGTTGGCATGGTGAGTTTAATTGTAATTAGAATGATGAGTTTAATTGTAATTAGAAGGGTGATTTTAATTGGAGTTGGAATGGAGAGTTTAATTGGAATTAGAATGGTGAGTTTAATTGGAATTAGAATGGTGATTTTAATTGGAATTAGAATGTTGAGTTTAATTGGAATTAGAATAGTGAGTTTAATTGGAGTTAGAATGGTGGTTTTAATTGGAATTAGAATGGTGAGTTTAATTGGAATTAGAATGGTGAGTTTAATTGTAATTAGAATGATGAGTTTAATTGTAATTAGAATGGTGATTTTACTTGGAGTTGGAATGGTGAGTTTAATTGGAGTTAGAATGGTGAGTTTAGTTGTAATTAGAATGGTGAGTTTAATTGGAGTAGGAAAGGTGAGTTTAATTGGAATTAGAATGGTGTGTTTAATTGGAATTAGAATGGTGAGTTTAATTGGAATTCGAATGGTGAGTTTAATTGGAATTAGAATGGTGATTTTAATTGTAGTTAGAATGGTGATTTTAATTGGAGTTAGAATGGTGATTTTAATTGGAATTAGAATGGTGAGTTTAATTGGAATTAGAATGGTGAGTTTAATTGGAATTAGAATGGTGAGTTTAATTGGAATTAGAATTGTGAGTTTAATTGGAATTAGAATGGTGAGTTTAATTGGAATTAGAATGGTGATTTTAATTGGAATTAGAATGGTGAGTTTAATTGGAATTAGACTGGTGAGTTTAATTGGAGTTGCAATGGTGAGTTTAATTGGAGTTAGAAGGTGATTTTAATTGGAATTAGAATGGTGAGTTTAATTGGAATTAGAATGGTGAGTTTAATGAAAATTAGCATGATGATTTTAATTGGAATTAGAATGGTGAGTTTAATTGGAATTAGAATGGTGAGTTTAATTGGAATTAGAATGGTGATTTTAATTGGAATTAGAATGGTGAGTTTAATTGGAATTAGAATGGTGAGTTTAATTGGAGTTAGAATGGTGATTTTAATTGGAATTAGAATGGTGATTTTAATTGGAATTAGAATGGTGAGTTTAATTGGAATTAGAATGGTGATTTTAATTGGAATTAGAATGGTGAGTTTAATTGGAATTGGAATGGTGCTTTTAATTGGAGTTAGAATGGTGATTTTAATTGGAATTAGAATGGTGAGTTTAATTGGAGTTAGAATGGTGATTTTAATTGGAATTAGAATGGTGAGTTTAATTGGAGTTAGAATGGTGATTTTAATTGGAATTAGAATGTTGAGTTTAACTGGAATTAGAATGATGATTTTAATTGGAATTAGAATGGTGAGTTTAATTGGAGTTAGAATGATGAGTTTAATAGGAATTAGAATGGTGATTTTAATTGGAATTAGAATGGTGAGTTTAATTGGAATTAGAATGGCGATTTTAATTGGAATTAGAATGGTGAGTTTAATTGGAATTAGAATGGTGATTTTAATTGGAGTTAGAATGGTGAGTTTAATTGGAATTAGAATGGTGATTTTAATTGTAATTAGAATGGTGAGTTTAATAGGAATTAGAATGTTGATTTTAATTGGAATTAGAATGATGAGTTTAACTGGAATTAGAATGGTGATTTTAATTGGAATTAGAATGGTGATTTTAATTGGAATTAGAATGGTGAGTTTAATTGGAATTAGAATGGTGATTTTAACTGTAATTAGAATTTTGAGTATAATTGGAATTAGAATGGTGATTTTAATTGGAGTTAGAATGGTGAGTTTAGTTGGAGATAGAATGGTTATTTTAATTGGAATTAGAATGTTGAGTTTAATTGGAATTAGAATGGTGAGTTTAATTGGAATTAGAATGCTGAGTTTAATTGGAGTTAGAATGATGAGTTTAATTGGAATTAGAATGGTGAGTTTAATTGGAATTAGAATGTTGAGTTTAATTGTAATTAGAATGGTGAGTTTAATTGTAATTAGAATGGTGAGTTTAATTGGAATTAGAATGGTGAGTTTAATTGGAATTAGAATTGTGAGTTTAATTGGAATTAGAATGGTGAGTTTAATTGGAATTAGAATGGTGATTTTAATTGGAATTAGAATGGTGAGTTTCATTGGAATTAGACTGGTGAGTTTAATTGGAGTTGGAATGGTGAGTTTAATTGGAGTTAGAAGGTGATTTTAATTGGAATTAGAATGGTGAGTTTAATTGGAATTAGAATGGTGAGTTTAATGAAAATTAGCATAATGATTTTAATTGGAATTAGAATGGTGAGTTTAATTGGAATTAGAATGGTGAGTTTAATTGGAATTAGAATGGTGATTTTAATTGGAATTAGAATGTTGAGTTTAATTGGAATTAGAATGTTGAGTTTAATTGGAATTAGAATGGTGCTTTTAATTGGAATTAGAATGAAGAGATAAATTGGAATTAGAATGGTGACTTTAATTGGAGGTGGAATGGGGAGTTTAATAGGAATTAGAATGGTGAGTTTAATTGAAATTAGAATGGTGTGTTTTATTGGAATTAGAATGGAGAATTTAATTGGAATTAGAATGGTGAGTTTAATTGGAATTAGAATGGTGAGTTTAATTGGAGTTAGAATGATGAGTTTAATTGGAATTAGAATGGTGAATTTAGTTGGAATTAGAATGGTGAGTTTAATTGGAATCAGAATGATGATTTTAGTTAGAATTAGAATGGTGAGTTTAATTGGAACAAGAATAGTGAGTTTAATTGTAATTAGAATGGTGAGTTTAAATGGAGTTAGAATGGTGATTTTAATTGGAATTAGAATAGTGAGTTTAATTGTAATTAGAATGGTGAGTTTAAATGGAATTAGAATGGTGATTTTAATTGGAGTTAGAATGGTGAGTTTAATTGGAATTAGAATGGTGAGTTTAATTGGAATTAGAATGGTGAGTTTAATTGGAATTAGAATGGTGATTTTAACTGGAATTAGAATGGTGAGTTTAATTGGAATTAGAATGGTGAGTTAAATTGTAATTAAAATGGTGTTTTTAATTGGAATTAGAATGGTGGGTTTAATTGGAATTAGAATGGTGATTTAAATTGGAGTTGGAATGGTGAGTTTAATTGGAGTTGGAATGGTGAGTTTAATTCGAGTTAGAATGGTGATTTTAATTGGAGTTGGCATGGTGAGTTTAATTGGAGTTAGAATGGTGATTTTAATTGGAGTTGGCATGGTGACTTTAATTGTAATTAGAATGATGAGTTTAATTGTAATTAGAATGGTGATTTTAATTGGAGTTGGAATGGAGAGTTTAATTGGAATTAGAATGGTGAGTTTAATTGGAATTAGAATGGTGATTTTAATTGGAATTAGAATGTTGAGTTTAATTGGAATTAGAATAGTGAGTTTAATTGGAGTTAGAATGGTGGTTTTAATTGGAATTAGAATGGTGAGTTTAATTGGAATTAGAATGGTGAGTTTAATTGTAATTAGAATGATGAGTTTAATTGTAATTAGAATGGTGATTTTACTTGGAGTTGGAATGGTGAGTTTAATTGGAGTTAGAATGGTGAGTTTAGTTGTAATTAGAATGGTGAGTTTAATTGGAGTTGGAAAGGTGAGTTTAATTGGAATTAGAATGGTGTGTTTAATTGGAATTAGAATGGTGAGTTTAATTGGAATTAGAATGGTGAGTTCAATTGGAATTAGAATGGTGATTTTAATTGTAGTTAGAATGGTGATTTTAATTGGAGTTAGAATGGTGATTTTAATTGGAATTAGAATGGTGAGTTTAATTGGAATTAGAATGGTGAGTTTAATTATAATTAGAATGGTGCTTTTAATTGGAGTTGGATTGGTGAGTTTAATTGGAATTAGAATGGTGTGTTTAATTGTAATTAGAATGGTGAGTTTAATTGTAATTAGAATGGTGATTTTAATTGGAATTAGAATGGTGCGTTTAACTGGAATTAAAATGGTGATTTTAATTGTAATTAGAATGGTGAGTTTAATTGGAGTTAGAATGATGAGTTTAATTGGAGTTAGAATGGTGATTTTAATTGGAATTAGATTGTTGAGTTTAACTGGAATTAGAATGCTGAGTTTAACTGGAATTAGAATGGTGATTTTAATTGCAATTAGAATGGTGAGTTTAATTGGAATTAGAATGGTGAGTTTAATTGGAGTTAGAATGATGAGTTTAATTGGAATTAGAATTGTTATGTTAATTGGAATTAGAATGGTGAGTTTAATTGGAATTAGAATGGTGATTTTAATTGGAATTAGAATGGTGATTTTAATTGGAATTAGAGTGGTGAGTTTAATTGGAATTAGAATGGTGATTTTAATTGGAATTAGAATGGTGATTTTAACTGGAATTAGAATGCTGTTTTTAATTGGAATTAGAATGGTGAGTTTAATTGGAATTAGAATGGTGATTTTAATTGGAATTAGAATGATGAGTTTAATTGGAATTAGAATGGTGATTTTAATTGGAGGTAGAATGGTGAGTTTAATAGGAATTAGAATGGTGAGTTTAATTGGAATTAGAATGGAGTGTTTAATTGGAATTAGAATGGTGATTTTAATTGGAATTAGAATGGTGAGTTTAATTGGAATTAGAATGGTGAAATTAGTTGGAATTAGAATGGTGAGTTTAATTGGAATTAGAATGGTGAGATTAATTGGAATCAGAATGAAGAGCTTAATTGGAATTAGAATGGTGAGTTTAATTGGAATAAGAATGGTGAGTTTAATTGTGATTAGAATGGTGTGTTTAAATGGAATTAGAATGGTGATTTTAATAGGAATTAGAATGGTGAGTTTAATTGTAATTAGAATGGTGAGTTTAAATGGAATTAGAATGGTGATTTTAATTGGAGTTAGAATGGTGAGTTTAATTGGAATTAGAATGGTGAGTTTAATTGGAATTAGAATGGTGAGTTTAATTGGAATTAGAATGGTGATTTTAATTGGAATTAGAATGGTGAGTTTAATTGGAATTAGAATGGTGAGTTTAATTGGAGTTAGAATGGTGATTTTAATTGGAATTAGAATGGTGATTTTAATTGGAATTAGAATGGTGAGTTTAATTGGAATTAGAATGGTGATTTTAATTGGAATTAGAATGGTGAGTTTAATTGGAATTGGAATGGTGCTTTTAATTGGAGTTAGAATGGTGATTTTAATTGGAATTAGAATGGTGAGTTTAATTGGAGTTAGAATGGTGATTTTAATTGGAATTAGAATGGTGAGTTTAATTGGAGTTAGAATGGTGATTTTAATTGGAATTAGAATGTTGAGTTTAACTGGAATTAGAATGATGATTTTAATTGGAATTAGAATGGTGAGTTTAATTGGAGTTAGAATGATGAGTTTAATAGGAATTAGAATGGTGATTTTAATTGGAATTAGAATGGTGAGTTTAATTGGAATTAGAATGGCGATTTTAATTCGAATTAGAATGGTGAGTTTAATTGGAATTAGAATGCTGATTTTAATTGGAGTTAGAATGGTGAGTTTAATTGGAATTAGAATGGTGATTTTAATTGTAATTAGAATGGTGAGTTTAATAGGAATTAGAATGTTGATTTTAATTGGAATTAGAATGATGAGTTTAACTGGAATTAGAATGGTGATTTTAATTGGAATTAGAATGGTGATTTTAATTGGAATTAGAATGGTGAGTTTAATTGGAATTAGAATGGTGATTTTAACTGTAATTAGAATTTTGAGTATAATTGGAATTAGAATGGTGATTTTAATTGGAGTTAGAATGGTGAGTTTAGTTGGAGATAGAATGGTTATTTTAATTGGAATTAGAATGTTGAGTTTAATTGGAATTAGAATGGTGAGTTTAATTGGAATTAGAATGCTGAGTTTAATTGGAGTTAGAATGATGAGTTTAATTGGAATTAGAATGGTGAGTTTAATTGGAATTAGAATGTTGAGTTTAATTGTAATTAGAATGGTGAGTTTAATTGTAATTAGAATGGTGAGTTTAATTGGAATTAGAATGGTGAGTTTAATTGGAATTAGAATTGTGAGTTTAATTGGAATTAGAATGGTGAGTTTAATTGGAATTAGAATGGTGATTTTAATTGGAATTAGAATGGTGAGTTTCATTGGAATTAGACTGGTGAGTTTAATTGGAGTTGGAATGGTGAGTTTAATTGGAGTTAGAAGGTGATTTTAATTGGAATTAGAATGGTGAGTTTAATTGGAATTAGAATGGTGAGTTTAATGAAAATTAGCATAATGATTTTAATTGGAATTAGAATGGTGAGTTTAATTGGAATTAGAATGGTGAGTTTAATTGGAATTAGAATGGTGATTTTAATTGGAATTAGAATGTTGAGTTTAATTGGAATTAGAATGTTGAGTTTAATTGGAATTAGAATGGTGCTTTTAATTGGAATTAGAATGAAGAGATAAATTGGAATTAGAATGGTGACTTTAATTGGAGGTGGAATGGGGAGTTTAATAGGAATTAGAATGGTGAGTTTAATTGAAATTAGAATGGTGTGTTTTATTGGAATTAGAATGGAGAATTTAATTGGAATTAGAATGGTGAGTTTAATTGGAATTAGAATGGTGAGTTTAATTGGAGTTAGAATGATGAGTTTAATTGGAATTAGAATGGTGAATTTAGTTGGAATTAGAATGGTGAGTTTAATTGGAATCAGAATGATGATTTTAGTTAGAATTAGAATGGTGAGTTTAATTGGAACAAGAATAGTGAGTTTAATTGTAATTAGAATGGTGAGTTTAAATGGAGTTAGAATGGTGATTTTAATTGGAATTAGAATAGTGAGTTTAATTGTAATTAGAATGGTGAGTTTAAATGGAATTAGAATGGTGATTTTAATTGGAGTTAGAATGGTGAGTTTAATTGGAATTAGAATGGTGAGTTTAATTGGAATTAGAATGGTGAGTTTAATTGGAATTAGAATGGTGATTTTAACTGGAATTAGAATGGTGAGTTTAATTGGAATTAGAATGGTGAGTTAAATTGTAATTAAAATGGTGTTTTTAATTGGAATTAGAATGGTGGGTTTAATTGGAATTAGAATGGTGATTTAAATTGGAGTTGGAATGGTGAGTTTAATTGGAGTTGGAATGGTGAGTTTAATTCGAGTTAGAATGGTGATTTTAATTGGAGTTGGCATGGTGAGTTTAATTGGAGTTAGAATGGTGATTTTAATTGGAGTTGGCATGGTGACTTTAATTGTAATTAGAATGATGAGTTTAATTGTAATTAGAATGGTGATTTTAATTGGAGTTGGAATGGAGAGTTTAATTGGAATTAGAATGGTGAGTTTAATTGGAATTAGAATGGTGATTTTAATTGGAATTAGAATGTTGAGTTTAATTGGAATTAGAATAGTGAGTTTAATTGGAGTTAGAATGGTGGTTTTAATTGGAATTAGAATGGTGAGTTTAATTGGAATTAGAATGGTGAGTTTAATTGTAATTAGAATGATGAGTTTAATTGTAATTAGAATGGTGATTTTACTTGGAGTTGGAATGGTGAGTTTAATTGGAGTTAGAATGGTGAGTTTAGTTGTAATTAGAATGGTGAGTTTAATTGGAGTTGGAAAGGTGAGTTTAATTGGAATTAGAATGGTGTGTTTAATTGGAATTAGAATGGTGAGTTTAATTGGAATTAGAATGGTGAGTTCAATTGGAATTAGAATGGTGATTTTAATTGTAGTTAGAATGGTGATTTTAATTGGAGTTAGAATGGTGATTTTAATTGGAATTAGAATGGTGAGTTTAATTGGAATTAGAATGGTGAGTTTAATTATAATTAGAATGGTGCTTTTAATTGGAGTTGGATTGGTGAGTTTAATTGGAATTAGAATGGTGTGTTTAATTGTAATTAGAATGGTGAGTTTAATTGTAATTAGAATGGTGATTTTAATTGGAATTAGAATGGTGCGTTTAACTGGAATTAAAATGGTGATTTTAATTGTAATTAGAATGGTGAGTTTAATTGGAGTTAGAATGATGAGTTTAATTGGAGTTAGAATGGTGATTTTAATTGGAATTAGATTGTTGAGTTTAACTGGAATTAGAATGCTGAGTTTAACTGGAATTAGAATGGTGATTTTAATTGCAATTAGAATGGTGAGTTTAATTGGAATTAGAATGGTGAGTTTAATTGGAGTTAGAATGATGAGTTTAATTGGAATTAGAATTGTTATGTTAATTGGAATTAGAATGGTGAGTTTAATTGGAATTAGAATGGTGATTTTAATTGGAATTAGAATGGTGATTTTAATTGGAATTAGAGTGGTGAGTTTAATTGGAATTAGAATGGTGATTTTAATTGGAATTAGAATGGTGATTTTAACTGGAATTAGAATGCTGTTTTTAATTGGAATTAGAATGGTGAGTTTAATTGGAATTAGAATGGTGATTTTAATTGGAATTAGAATGATGAGTTTAATTGGAATTAGAATGGTGATTTTAATTGGAGGTAGAATGGTGAGTTTAATAGGAATTAGAATGGTGAGTTTAATTGGAATTAGAATGGAGTGTTTAATTGGAATTAGAATGGTGATTTTAATTGGAATTAGAATGGTGAGTTTAATTGGAATTAGAATGGTGAAATTAGTTGGAATTAGAATGGTGAGTTTAATTGGAATTAGAATGGTGAGATTAATTGGAATCAGAATGAAGAGCTTAATTGGAATTAGAATGGTGAGTTTAATTGGAATAAGAATGGTGAGTTTAATTGTGATTAGAATGGTGTGTTTAAATGGAATTAGAATGGTGATTTTAATAGGAATTAGAATGGTGAGTTTAATTGTAATTAGAATGGTGAGTTTAAATGGAATTAGAATGGTGATTTTAATTGGAGTTAGAATGGTGAGTTTAATTGGAATTAGAATGGTGAGTTTAATTGGAATTACATAGATACATAGATACATAGAAGATAGGAGCAGGAGTAGGCCATTCGGCCCTTCGTGCCTGCTCCGCCATTCGATGAGATCATGGCTGATCCTTTAATTCAGTATCCCGTCCCCGCCTTCTCTCCGTAACCCTTAACCCCTTTTGCCCGTAGAAATATATCTAATTCCCTCTTAAATATATTTAATGAGCTGGCGTACACTGCCCTCTGTGGCAATGAGTTCCACAGGTTCACCACTCTCTGAGTGAAGAAATTCCCCCTCATCTCTGTCCTAAATGGTTTAGCCCTTATCCTTAAATTATGTCCTCTAGTTCTGTTCTCACCCGCCAAGGGAAACATTCCTTCTGCATCCAGTCTGTCTAGACCTGTCAGAATTTTATACACTTCTATGAGGTCCCCTCTCAATCTTCTAAACTCCAGTGTGTACATCCCTAAACTACATAGTCTCTCCTCATAGGTCATTCCCGCCATTCCTGGTATCAGCCTGGTGAATCGCCGCTGCACCCCCTCCATGGCAAGAACATCCTTCCTCAGATGAGGCGACCAAAACTGTACACAGTACTCGAGGTGTGGTCTCACCAGTGCCCTGTACAGCTGCAGCAAGGTATCCCTGTTCCTGTATTCTAACCCTTTTGCTATGAAGGCCAGCATACCGTTTGCCTTCTTGACCGCCTGTTGCACCTGCATGCTCGCCTTCAGTGACTGGTGTACAAGAACACCCAGGTCTCTCTGTACTTCCCCCTCTCCCAATCTATTGCCATTTAAATAATAATTTGCCCTCCCGTTCCTGCACCCAAGGTGGATAACTTCGCACTTGTCCACATTATAGTGCATCTGCCATTTATCCGCCCAATCGCCCAGTCTGTCCAAATCGCTCTGGAGCTTCCTGGTCTCTTCCTCTGAGCCCACCCCCCCTCCTAGTTTAGTGTCGTCTGCAAATTTGGAAATGCTGCATCCGACTCCCTGATCCAGGTCATTAATGTAAATTGTGAACAGCTGGGGGCCCAGGACAGATCCCTGTGGTACCCCACTTGTTACTGCCTGCCATTCAGAAAATGAGCCGTTTATTCCAACTCTCTGTTTTCTATCTGACAGCCAGTTCCCTATCCACGCCAAAACTTTCCCCTTTATCCCATGAGCCTCAATTTTCCATGCTAATCTTTTATGTGGGACCTTATCGAAGGCCTTTTGGAAGTCCAGGTACACCACATCTACTGGCTCTCCCCCATCTATTCTACCAGTTACTCCCTCAAAAAATTCCATTAGAATGGTGATTTTAATTGGAATTAGAATGGTGAGTTTAATTGTAATTAAAATGGTGTTTTTAATTGGAATTAGAATGGTGATTTTAATTGGAATTAGAATGGTGATTTTAATTGGAATTAGAATGGTGAGTTTAATTGGAATTAGAATGGTGAGTTTAATTGTAGTTAGAATGGTGAGTTTAAATGGAATTAGAATGGTGATTTTATTTGGAGTTAGAATGGTGAGTTTAATTGGAATTTGAATGGTGAGTTTAATTGGAATTAGAATGGTGAGTTTAATTGGAATTTGAATGGTGAGTTTAATTGGAATTAGAATGGTGATTTAAATTGGAGTTAGAATGGTGAGTTTAATTGGAATTAGAATGGTGAGTTTAATTGGAATTAGAATGGTGAGTTTAATTGGAATTAGAATGGTGATTTTAATTGGAGTTAGAATGGTGAGTTTAATTGGAATTAGAATGAAGAGTTTAATTGGAATTAGAATGGTGAGTTTAATTGGAATTAGAATGGTGAGTATAATTGTAAGTAGAATGTTGATTTTAATTGGAATTAGAATGGTGATTTTAATTGGAATTAGAATGGTGAGTTTAATTGGAATTAGAATGGTGAGTTTAATTGGAGTTAGAATGGTGAGTTTAATTGGAATTAGAATGGTGATTTTAACTGGAATTAGAATGGTGAGTTTAATTGGAATTAGAATGGTGAGTTTAATTGTAATTAAAATGGTGTTTTTATTTGGAATTAGAATGGTGGGTTTAATTGGAATTAGAATGGTGATTTAAATTGGAGTTGGAATGGTGAGTTTAATTGGCGTTGGAATGGTGAGTTTAATTCGAGTTAGAATGGTGATTTTAATTGGAGTTGGCATGGTGAGTTTAATTGGAGTTAGAATGGTGATTTTAATTGGAGTTGGCATGGTGAGTTTAATTGTAATTAGAATGATGAGTTTAATTGTAATTAGAAGGGTGATTTTAATTGGAGTTGGAATGGAGAGTTTAATTGGAATTAGAATGGTGAGTTTAATTGGAATTAGAATGGTGATTTTAATTGGAATTAGAATGTTGAGTTTAATTGGAATTAGAATAGTGAGTTTAATTGGAGTTAGAATGGTGGTTTTAATTGGAATTAGAATGGTGAGTTTAATTGGAATTAGAATGGTGAGTTTAATTGTAATTAGAATGATGAGTTTAATTGTAATTAGAATGGTGATTTTACTTGGAGTTGGAATGGTGAGTTTAATTGGAGTTAGAATGGTGAGTTTAGTTGTAATTAGAATGGTGAGTTTAATTGGAGTTGGAAAGGTGAGTTTAATTGGAATTAGAATGGTGTGTTTAATTGGAATTAGAATGGTGAGTTTAATTGGAATTCGAATGGTGAGTTTAATTGGAATTAGAATGGTGATTTTAATTGTAGTTAGAATGGTGATTTTAATTGGAGTTAGAATGGTGATTTTAATTGGAATGAGAATGGTGAGTTTAATTGGAATTAGAATGGTGAGTTTAATTATAATTAGAATGGTGTTTTTAATTGGAGTTGGATTGGTGAGTTTAATTGGAATTAGAATGGTGTGTTTAATTGTAATTAGAATGGTGAGTTTAATTGTAATTAGAATGGTGATTTTAATTGGAATTAGAATGGTGCGTTTAACTGGAATTAAAATGGTGATTTTAATTGGAATTAGAATGGTGAGTTTAATTGGAGTTAGAATGATGAGTTTAATTGGAGTTAGAATGGTGATTTTAATTGGAGTTAGATTGTTGAGTTTAACTGGAATTAGAATGCTGAGTTTAACTGGAATTAGAATGGTGATTTTAATTGCAATTTGAATGGTGAGTTTAATTGGAATTAGAATGGTGAGTTTAATTGGAGTTAGAATGATGAGTTTAATTGGAATTAGAATTGTTATGTTAATTGGAATTAGAATGGTGAGTTTAATTGGAATTAGAGTGGTGATTTTAATTGGAATTAGAATGGTGATTTTAATTGGAATTAGAGTGGTGAGTTTAATTGGAATTAGAATGGTGATTTTAATTGGAATTAGAATGATGAGTTTAATTGGAATTAGAATGGTGATTTTAACTGGAATTAGAATGCTGTTTTTAATTGGAATTAGAATGGTGAGTTTAATTGGAATTAGAATGGTGATTTTAATTGGAATTAGAATGATGAGTTTAATTGGAATTAGAATGGTGATTTTAATTGGTGGTAGAATGGTGAGTTTAATAGGAATTAGAATGGTGAGTTTAATTGGAATTAGAATGGAGTGTTTAATTGGAATTAGAATGGTGATTTTCATTGGAATTAGAATGATGAGTTTAATTGGAATTAGAATGATGAGTTTAATTGGAATTAGAATGGTGAGTTTAATTGGAATTAGAATGGTGAGCTTAATTGGAGTTAGAATGGTGAGTTTAATTGGAATTAGAATGGTGAGTTTAATTGGTATTAGAATGGTTAGTTTTATTGGAATTAGAATTGTGAGCTTAATTGTCGTTAGAATGTGAGTTTAATTGGAATTAGAATGGTGATTTTAATTGGAATTAGAATGTTGAGTTTAACTGGAATTAGAATGATGATTTTAATTGGAATTAGAATGGTGAGTTTAATTGGAGTTAGAATGATGAGTTTAATAGGAATTAGAATGGTGATTTTAATTGGAATTAGAATGGTGAGTTTAATTGGAATTAGAATGGCGATTTTAATTGGAATTAGAATGGTGAGTTTAATTGGAATTAGAATGGTGATTTTAATTGGAGTTAGAATGGTGAGTTTAATTGGAATTAGAATGATGAGTTTAATTGGAATTAGAATGGTGAGTTTAATTGGAATTAGAATGGTGAGTTTAATTGGAATTAGAATGGTGATTTTAATTGGAATTAGAATGGTGAGTTTAATTGGAATTGGAATGGTGCTTTTAATTGGAGTTAGAATGGTGATTTTAATTGGAATTAGAATGGTGAGTTTAATTGGAGTTAGAATGGTGATTTTAATTGGAATTAGAATGTTGAGTTTAACTGGAATTAGAATGATGATTTTAATTGGAATTAGAATGGTGAGTTTAATTGGAGTTAGAATGGTGATTTTAATTGGAATTAGAATGTTGAGTTTAACTGGAATTAGAATGATGATTTTAATTGGAATTAGAATGGTGAGTTTAATTGGAGTTAGAATGATGAGTTTAATAGGAATTAGAATGGTGATTTTAATTGGAATTAGAATGGTGAGTTTAATTGGAATTAGAATGGCGATTTTAATTGGAATTAGAATGGTGAGTTTAATTGGAATTAGAATGGTGATTTTAATTGGAGTTAGAATGGTGAGTTTAATTGGAATTAGAATGGTGATTTTAATTGTAATTAGAATGGTGAGTTTAATTGGAATTAGAATGGTGATTTTAATTGGAATTAGAATGATGAGTTTAACTGGAATTAGAATGGTGATTTTAATTGGAATTAGAATGGTGATTTTAATTGGAATTAGAATGGTGAGTTTAATTGGAATTAGAATGGTGATTTTAACTGTAATTAGAATTTTGAGTATAATTGGAATTAGAATGGTGATTTTAATTGGAGTTAGAATGGTGAGTTTAATTGGAGATAGAATGGTTATTTTAATTGGAATTAGAATGTTGAGTTTAATTGGAATTAGAATGGTGAGTTTAATTGGAATTAGAATGCTGAGTTTAATTGGAGTTAGAATGATGAGTTTAATTGGAATTAGAATGGTGAGTTTAATTGGAATTAGAATGTTGAGTTTAATTGTAATTAGAATGGTGAGTTTAATTGTAATTAGAATGGTGAGTTTAATTGGAATTAGAATGGTGAGTTTAATTGGAATTAGAATTGTGAGTTTAATTGGAATTAGAATGGTGAGTTTAATTGGAATTAGAATGGTGATTTTAATTGGAATTAGAATGGTGAGTTTCATTGGAATTAGACTGGTGAGTTTAATTGGAGTTGGAATGGTGAGTTTAATTGGAGTTAGAAGGTGATTTTAATTGGAATTAGAATGGTGACTTTAATTGGAGGTGGAATGGGGAGTTTAATAGGAATTAGAATGGTGAGTTTAATTGAAATTAGAATGGTGTGTTTAATTGGAATTAGAATGGAGATTTTAATTGGAATTAGAATGGTGAGTTTAATTGGAATTAGAATGGTGAGTTTAATTGGAGTTAGAATGATGAGTTTAATTGGAATTAGAATGGTGAATTTAGTTGGAATTAGAATGGTGAGTTTAATTGGAATCAGAATGATGATTTTAGTTAGAATTAGAATGGTGAGTTTAATTGGAACAAGAATAGTGAGTTTAATTGTAATTAGAATGGTGAGTTTAAATGGAGTTAGAATGGTGATTTTAATTGGAATTAGAATAGTGAGTTTAATTGTAATTAGAATGGTGAGTTTAAATGGAATTAGAATGGTGATTTTAATTGGAGTTAGAATGGTGAGTTTAATTGGAGTTAGAATGGTGATTTTAATTGGAATTAGAATGTTGAGTTTAACTGGAATTAGAATGATGATTTTAATTGGAATTAGAATGGTGAGTTTAATTGGAGTTAGAATGGTGATTTTAATTGGAATTAGAATGTTGAGTTTAACTGGAATTAGAATGATGATTTTAATTGGAATTAGAATGGTGAGTTTAATTGGAGTTAGAATGATGAGTTTAATAGGAATTAGAATGGTGATTTTAATTGGAATTAGAATGGTGAGTTTAATTGGAATTAGAATGGCGATTTTAATTGGAATTAGAATGGTGAGTTTAATTGGAATTAGAATGGTGATTTTAATTGGAGTTAGAATGGTGAGTTTAATTGGAATTAGAATGGTGATTTTAATTGTAATTAGAATGGTGAGTTTAATTGGAATTAGAATGGTGATTTTAATTGGAATTAGAATGATGAGTTTAACTGGAATTAGAATGGTGATTTTAATTGGAATTAGAATGGTGATTTTAATTGGAATTGGAATGGTGAGTTTAATTGGAATTAGAATGGTGATTTTAACTGTAATTAGAATTTTGAGTATAATTGGAATTAGAATGGTGATTTTAATTGGAGTTAGAATGGTGAGTTTAATTGGAGATAGAATGGTTATTTTAATTGGAATTAGAATGTTGAGTTTAATTGGAATTAGAATGGTGAGTTTAATTGGAATTAGAATGCTGAGTTTAATTGGAGTTAGAATGATGAGTTTAATTGGAATTAGAATGGTGAGTTTAATTGGAATTAGAATGTTGAGTTTAATTGTAATTAGAATGGTGAGTTTAATTGTAATTAGAATGGTGAGTTTAATTGGAATTAGAATGGTGAGTTTAATTGGAATTAGAATTGTGAGTTTAATTGGAATTAGAATGGTGAGTTTAATTGGAATTAGAATGGTGATTTTAATTGGAATTAGAATGGTGAGTTTCATTGGAATTAGACTGGTGAGTTTAATTGGAGTTGGAATGGTGAGTTTAATTGGAGTTAGAAGGTGATTTTAATTGGAATTAGAATGGTGAGTTTAATTGGAATTAGAATGGTGAGTTTAATGAAAATTAGCATAATGATTTTAATTGGAATTAGAATGGTGAGTTTAATTGGAATTAGAATGGTGAGTTTAATTGGAATTAGAATGGTGATTTTAATTGGAATTAGAATGTTGAGTTTAATTGGAATTAGAATGTTGAGTTTAATTGGAATTAGAATGGTGCTTTTAATTGGAATTAGAATGAAGAGATAAATTGGAATTAGAATGGTGACTTTAATTGGAGGTGGAATGGGGACTTTAATAGGAATTAGAATGGTGAGTTTAATTGAAATTAGAATGGTGTGTTTAATTGGAATTAGAATGGAGATTTTAATTGGAATTAGAATGGTGAGTTTAATTGGAATTAGAATGGTGAGTTTAATTGGAGTTAGAATGATGAGTTTAATTGGAATTAGAATGGTGAATTTAGTTGGAATTAGAATGGTGAGTTTAATTGGAATCAGAATGATGATTTTAGTTAGAATTAGAATGGTGAGTTTAATTGGATCAAGAATAGTGAGTTTAATTGTAATTAGAATGGTGAGTTTAAATGGAGTTAGAATGGTGATTTTAATTGGAATTAGAATAGTGAGTTTAATTGTAATTAGAATGGTGAGTTTAAATGGAATTAGAATGGTGATTTTAATTGGAGTTAGAATGGTGAGTTTAATTGGAATTAGAATGGTGAGTTTAATTGGAATTAGAATGGTGATTTTAACTGGAATTAGAATGGTGAGTTTAATTGGAATTAGAATGGTGAGTTTAATTGTAATTAAAATGGTGTTTTTAATTGGAATTAGAATGGTGGGTTTAATTGGAATTAGAATGGTGATTTAAATTGGAGTTGGAATGGTGAGTTTAATTGGAGTTGGAATGGTGAGTTTAATTCCAGTTAGAATGGTGATTTTAATTGGAGTTGGCATGGTGAGTTTAATTGGAGTTAGAATGGTGATTTTAATTGGAGTTGGCATGGTGACTTTAATTGTAATTAGAATGATGAGTTTAATTGTAATTAGAATGGTGATTTTGATTGGAGTTGGAATGGAGAGTTTAATTGGAATTAGAATGGTGAGTTTAATTGGAATTAGAATGGTGATTTTAATTGGAATTAGAATGTTGAGTTTAATTGGAATTAGAATAGTGAGTTTAATTGGAGTTAGAATGGTGGTTTTAATTGGAATTAGAATGGTGAGTTTATTTGGAATTAGAATGGTGAGTTTAATTGTAATTAGAATGATGAGTTTAATTGTAATTAGAATGGTGATTTTACTTGGAGTTGGAATGGTGAGTTTAATTGGAGTTAGAATGGTGAGTTTAGTTGTAATTAGAATGGTGAGTTTAATTGGAGTTGGAAAGGTGAGTTTAATTGGAATTAGAATGGTGTGTTTAATTGGAATTAGAATGGTGAGTTTAATTGGAATTAGAATGGTGAGTTTAATTGGAATTAGAATGGTGATTTTAATTGTAGTTAGAATGGTGATTTTAATTGGAGTTAGAATGGTGATTTTAATTGGAATTAGAATGGTGAGTTTAATTGGAATTAGAATGGTGTTTTTAATTGGAATTAGAATGATGAGTTTAACTGGAATTAGAATGGTGATTTTAACTGGAATTAGAATGCTGTTTTTAATTGGAATTAGAATGGTGAGTTTAATTGGAATTAGAATGGTGATTTTAATTGGAATTAGAATGATGAGTTTAATTGGAATTAGAATGGTGATTTTAATTGGAGGTAGAATGGTGAGTTTAATAGGAATTAGAATGGTGAGTTTAATTGGAATTAGAATGGAGTGTTTAATTGGAATTAGAATGGTGATTTTAATTGGAATTAGAATGGTGAGTTTAATTGGAATTAGAATGGTGAAATTAGTTGGAATTAGAATGGTGAGTTTAATTGGAATTAGAATGGTGAGATTAATTGGAATCAGAATGAAGAGCTTAATTGGAATTAGAATGGTGAGTTTAATTGGAATAAGAATGGTGAGTTTAATTGTGATTAGAATGGTGTGTTTAAATGGAATTAGAATGGTGATTTTAATAGGAATTAGAATGGTGAGTTTAATTGTAATTAGAATGGTGAGTTTAAATGGAATTAGAATGGTGATTTTAATTGGAGTTAGAATGGTGAGTTTAATTGGAATTAGAATGGTGAGTTTAATTGGAATTAGAATGGTGATTTTAATTGGAATTAGAATGGTGAGTTTAATTGGAATTAGAATGGTGAGTTTAATTGTAGTTAGAATGGTGAGTTTAAATGGAATTAGAATGGTGATTTTATTTGGAGTTAGAATGGTGAGTTTAATTGGAATTTGAATGGTGAGTTTAATTGGAATTAGAATGGTGATTTTAATTGGAATTTGAATGGTGAGTTTAATTGGAATTAGAATGGTGATTTAAATTGGAGTTAGAATGGTGAGTTTAATTGGAATTAGAATATTGAGTTTAATTGGAATTAGAATGGTGAGTTTAATTGGAATTAGAATGGTGATTTTAATTGGAGTTAGAATGGTGAGTTTAATTGGAATTAGAATGGTGAGTTTAATTGGAATTAGAATGGTGAGTTTAATTGGAATTAGAATGGTGAGTTTAATTGTAATTAAAATGGTGTTTTTAATTGGAATTAGAATGGTGGGTTTAATTGGAATTAGAATGGTGATTTAAATTGGAGTTGGAATGGTGAGTTTAATTGGAGTTGGAATGGTGAGTTTAATTCCAGTTAGAATGGTGATTTTAATTGGAGTTGGCATGGTGAGTTTAATTGGAGTTAGAATGGTGATTTTAATTGGAGTTGGCATGGTGACTTTAATTGTAATTAGAATGATGAGTTTAATTGTAATTAGAATGGTGATTTTGATTGGAGTTGGAATGGAGAGTTTAATTGGAATTAGAATGGTGAGTTTAATTGGAATTAGAATGGTGATTTTAATTGGAATTAGAATGTTGAGTTTAATTGGAATTAGAATAGTGAGTTTAATTGGAGTTAGAATGGTGGTTTTAATTGGAATTAGAATGGTGAGTTTATTTGGAATTAGAATGGTGAGTTTAATTGTAATTAGAATGATGAGTTTAATTGTAATTAGAATGGTGATTTTACTTGGAGTTGGAATGGTGAGTTTAATTGGAGTTAGAATGGTGAGTTTAGTTGTAATTAGAATGGTGAGTTTAATTGGAGTTGGAAAGGTGAGTTTAATTGGAATTAGAATGGTGTGTTTAATTGGAATTAGAATGGTGAGTTTAATTGGAATTAGAATGGTGAGTTTAATTGGAATTAGAATGGTGATTTTAATTGTAGTTAGAATGGTGATTTTAATTGGAGTTAGAATGGTGATTTTAATTGGAATTAGAATGGTGAGTTTAATTGGAATTAGAATGGTGTTTTTAATTGGAATTAGAATGATGAGTTTAACTGGAATTAGAATGGTGATTTTAACTGGAATTAGAATGCTGTTTTTAATTGGAATTAGAATGGTGAGTTTAATTGGAATTAGAATGGTGATTTTAATTGGAATTAGAATGATGAGTTTAATTGGAATTAGAATGGTGATTTTAATTGGAGGTAGAATGGTGAGTTTAATAGGAATTAGAATGGTGAGTTTAATTGGAATTAGAATGGAGTGTTTAATTGGAATTAGAATGGTGATTTTAATTGGAATTAGAATGGTGAGTTTAATTGGAATTAGAATGGTGAAATTAGTTGGAATTAGAATGGTGAGTTTAATTGGAATTAGAATGGTGAGATTAATTGGAATCAGAATGAAGAGCTTAATTGGAATTAGAATGGTGAGTTTAATTGGAATAAGAATGGTGAGTTTAATTGTGATTAGAATGGTGTGTTTAAATGGAATTAGAATGGTGATTTTAATAGGAATTAGAATGGTGAGTTTAATTGTAATTAGAATGGTGAGTTTAAATGGAATTAGAATGGTGATTTTAATTGGAGTTAGAATGGTGAGTTTAATTGGAATTAGAATGGTGAGTTTAATTGGAATTAGAATGGTGATTTTAATTGGAATTAGAATGGTGAGTTTAATTGGAATTAGAATGGTGAGTTTAATTGTAGTTAGAATGGTGAGTTTAAATGGAATTAGAATGGTGATTTTATTTGGAGTTAGAATGGTGAGTTTAATTGGAATTTGAATGGTGAGTTTAATTGGAATTAGAATGGTGAGTTTAATTGGAATTTGAATGGTGAGTTTAATTGGAATTAGAATGGTGATTTAAATTGGAGTTAGAATGGTGAGTTTAATTGGAATTAGAATGGTGAGTTTAATTGGAATTAGAATGGTGAGTTTAATTGGAATTAGAATGGTGATTTTAATTGGAGTTAGAATGGTGAGTTTAATTGGAATTAGAATGAAGAGTTTAATTGGAATTAGAATGGTGAGTTTAATTGGAATTAGAATGGTGAGTATAATTGTAAGTAGAATGTTGATTTTAATAGGAATTAGAATGGTGATTTTAATTGGAATTAGAATGGTGAGTTTAATTAGAGTTAGAATGGTGACTTTAACTGGCGTTAGAATGGTGAGTTTAATTGGAATTAGAACGGTGATTTTAATTGGAATTAGAATGGTGATTTTAATTGGAATTAGAATGGTGAGTTTAATTGGAATTAGAATGGTGATTTTAATTGGAATTAGAATGGTGAGTTTAATTGGAATTAGAATGGTGAGTTTAATTGGAGTTAGAATGGTGAGTTTAATTGGAATTAGAATGGTGATTTTAACTGGAATTAGAATGGTGAGTTTAATTGGAATTAGAATGGTGAGTTTAATTGTAATTAAAATGGTGTTTTTAATTGGAATTAGAATGGTGGGTTTAATTGGAATTAGAATGGTGATTTAAATTGGAGTTGGAATGGTGAGTTTAATTGGAGTTGGAATGTTGAGTTTAATTCGAGTTAGAATGGTGATTTTAATTGGAGATGGCATGGTGAGTTTAATTGGAGTTAGAATGGTGATTTTAATTGGAGTTGGCATGGTGAGTTTAATTGTAATTAGAATGATGAGTTTAATTGTAATTAGAAGGGTGATTTTAATTGGAGTTGGAATGGAGAGTTTAATTGGAATTAGAATGGTGAGTTTAATTGGAATTAGAATGGTGATTTTAATTGGAATTAGAATGTTGAGTTTAATTGGAATTAGAATAGTGAGTTTAATTGGAGTTAGAATGGTGGTTTTAATTGGAATTAGAATGGTGAGTTTAATTGGAATTAGAATGATGAGTTTAATTGTAATTAGAATGATGAGTTTAATTGTAATTTGAATGGTGATTTTACTTGGAGTTGGAATGGTGAGTTTAATTGGAGTTAGAATGGTGAGTTTAGTTGTAATTAGAATGGTGAGTTTAATTGGAGTTGGAAAGGTGAGTTTAATTGGAATTAGAATGGTGTGTTTAATTGGATTTAGAATGGTGAGTTTAATTGGAATTCGAATGGTGAGTTTAATTGGAATTAGAATGGTGATTTTAATTGTAGTTAGAATGGTGATTTTAATTGGAGTTAGAATGGTGATTTTAATTGGAATTAGAATGGTGAGTTTAATTGGAATTAGAATGGTGAGTTTAATTATAATTAGAATGGTGTTTTTAGTTGGAGTTGGATTGGTGAGTTTAATTGAAATTAGAATGGTGTGTTTAATTGTAATTAGAATGGTGAGTTTAATTGTAATTAGAATGGTGATTTTAATTGGAATTAGAATGGTGCGTTTAACTGGAATTAAAATGGTGATTTTAATTGGAATTAGAATGGTGAGTTTAATTGGAGTTAGAATGATGAGTTTAATTGGAGTTAGAATGGTGATTTTAATTGGAATTAGATTGTTGAGTTTAACTGGAATTAGAATGCTGAGTTTAACTGGAATTAGAATGGTGATTTTAATTGCAATTAGAATGGTGAGTTTAATTGGAATTAGAATGGTGAGTTTAATTGGAATTAGAATGGTGATTTTAATTGGAATTAGAATGATGATTTTAATTGGAATTAGAATGGTGATTTTAATTGGAATTAGAGTGGTGAGTTTAATTGGAATTAGAATGGTGATTTTAATTGGAATTAGAATGATGATTTTAACTGGAATTAGAATGGTGATTTTAACTGGAATTAGAATGCTGTTTTTAATTGGAATTAGAATGGTGAGTTTAATTGGAATTAGAATGGTGATTTTAATTGGAATTAGAATGATGAGTTTAATTGGAATTAGAATGGTGATTTTAATTGGAGGTAGAATGGTGAGTTTAATAGGAATTAGAATGGTGAGTTTAATTGGAATTAGAATGGAGTGTTTAATTGGAATTAGAATGGTGATTTTAATTGGAATTAGAATGGTGAGTTTAATTGGAATTAGAATGTTGAAATTAGTTGGAATTAGATTGGTGAGTTTAATTGGAATTAGAATGGTGAGATTAATTGGAATCAGAATGAAGAGCTTAATTGGAATTAGAATGGTGAGTTTAATTGGAATAAGAATGGTGAGTTTAATTGTGATTAGAATGGTGTGTTTAAATGGAATTAGAATGGTGATTTTAATAGGAATTAGAATGGTGAGTTTAATTGTAATTAGAATGGTGAGTTTAAATGGAATTAGAATGGTGATTTTAATTGGAGTTAGAATGGTGAGTTTAATTGGAATTAGAATGGTGAGTTTAATTGGAATTAGAATGGTGATTTTAATTGGAATTAGAATGGTGAGTTTAATTGGAATTAGAATGGTGAGTTTAATTGTAGTTAGAATGGTGAGTTTAAATGGAATTAGAATGGTGATTTTATTTGGAGTTAGAATGGTGAGTTTAATTGGAATTTGAATGGTGAGTTTAATTGGAATTAGAATGGTGAGTTTAATTGGAATTTGAATGGTGAGTTTAATTGGAATTAGAATGGTGATTTAAATTGGAGTTAGAATGGTGAGTTTAATTGGAATTAGAATGGTGAGTTTAATTGGAATTAGAATGGTGAGTTTAATTGGAGTTAGAATGGTGAGTTTAATTGGAATTAGAATGAAGAGTTTAATTGGAATTAGAATGGTGAGTTTAATTGGAATTAGAATGGTGAGTATAATTGTAAGTAGAATGTTGATTTTAATTGGAATTAGAATGGTGAGTTTAATTAGAGTTAGAATGGTGAGTTTAACTGGCGTTAGAATGGTGAGTTTAATTGGAATTAGAATGGTGATTTTAATTGGAATTAGAATGGTGATTTTAATTGGAATTAGAATGGTGAGTTTAATTGGAATTAGAATGGTGATTTTAATTGGAATTAGAATGGTGAGTTTAATTGGAATTAGAATGGTGAGTTTAATTGGAGTTAGAATGGTGAGTTTAATTGGAATTAGAATTATGAGTTTAATTGGAATTAAAATGGTGAGTTTAATTGGAGTTAGAATGTTGAGTTTAATTGGAACTAGAATGGTGAGTTTAATTGGAGTTAGAATGGTGAGTTTCATTGGAATTAGAATGGTGAGTCTAATTGGTGTTAGAATGGTGAGTATAATTGGAATTAGAATGGTGAGTTTAATTGGAGTTAGAATGGTGAGTTTAATTGGAGTTAGAATGGTGATTTTAATTGGAATTAGAATGTTGAGTTTAATTGGAATTAGAATGGTGAGTTTAATTGTAGATAGAATGGTGATTTTAATTGGAATTAGAATGGTGAGTTTAATTGGAGTTAGAATGGTGAGTTTAATTGGAGTTAGAATGGTGATTTTAATCGGAAATAGAATGTTGTGTTTAACTGGAATTAGAATGGTGAGTTTAATTGGAATTAGAATGGTGATTTTAATTGGAATTAGAATGGTGAGTTTAATTGGAATTAGAATGCTGAGTTTAATTGGAGTTAGAATGATGAGTTTAATTGGAATTAGAATGGTTATTTTAATTGGAATTAGAATGGTGAGTTTAATTGGAATTAGAATGTTGATTTTAATTGGAATTTGAATGGTGAGTTTAATTGGAATTAGAATGGTGATTTTAATTGGAGTTAGAATGGTGACTTTAATTGGAATTAGAATGGTGATTTTAATTGGAATTAGAGTGGTGAGTTTAATTGGAAATAGAATGTTGATTTTAACTGGAATTAGAATGGTGATTATAATTGGAATTAGAATGGTGAGATTAATTGGAGTTAGAATGGTGAGTTTAATTGGAGTTAGAATGTTGATTTTAATTGGAATTAGAATGTTGAGTTTAATTGGAATTAGAATGGTGAGTTTAATTGCAGATAGAATGGTGATTTTAATTGGAATTAGAATGGTGAGTTTAATTGGAATTAGAATGCTGAGTTTAATTGGAGTTAGAATGATGAGTTTAACTGGAATTAGAATGGTTATTTTAATTGGAATTAGAATGGTGAGTTTAATAGGAATTAGAATGTTGATTTTAATTGGAATTTGAATGGTGAGTTTAATTGGAATTAGAATGGTGATTTTAATTGGAGTTAGAATGGTGATTTTAATTGGAATTAGAATGGTGATTTTAATGGGAATTAGAGTGGTGAGTTTAATTGGAAATAGAATGTTGATTTTAACTGGAATTCGAATGGTGATTTATTTGGAATTAGAATGGTGAGTTTAATTGGAATTAGAATGCTGATTTTAATTGGAATTAGAATGATGTGTTTAATTGGAATTAAAATGCTGACTTTAATTGGAATTAGAATGGTGCTTTTAATTGGAATTAGAATGATGAGTTTAATTGGAATTAGAATGGTGATTTTAATTGGAGGTAGAATGGTGAGTTTAATAGGAATTAGAATGGTGAGTTTAATTGGAATTAGAATGGTGTGTTTAATTGGAATTAGAATGGTGATTTTAATTGGAATTAGAATGGTGAGTTTAATTGGAATTAGAATGGTGAGTTTAATTGGAGTTCGAATGGTGATTTTAATAGTAATTAGAATGGTGAGTTTAATTGTAATTAGAATGGTGAGATTAAATGGAATTAGAATGCTGATTTTAATTGGAGTTAGAATGGTGAGTTTAATTGGAATTAGAATGGTGAGTTTAATTGGAATTAGAATGGTGATATTAATTGGAATTTGAATGGTGAGTTTAATTCGAATTAGAATGGCGAGTTTAATTGTAATTAGAATGGTGAGTTTAAATGGAATTAGAATGGTGATTTTAATTGGAGTTAGAATGGTGAGTTTAATTGGAATTAGAATGGTGAGTTTAATTGGAATTAGAATGGTGAGTTGAATGGGAATTAGAGTGGTGAGTTTAATTGGAATTAGAATGGTGATTTTAATTGGAGTTAGAATGGTGAGTTTAATTGGAATTAGAATGGAGAGTTTAATTGGAATTAGAATGGTGAGTTTAATTGGAATTAGAATGGTGATTTTAATTGGAGTTAGAATGGTGAGTTTAATTGGAATTAGAATGAAGAGTTTAATTGGAATTAGAATGGTGAGTTTAAGTGTAATTAGAATGTTGATTTTAATAGGAATTAGAATGGTGATTTTAATTGGAATTAGAATGGTGAGTTTAATTGGAGTTAGAATGGTGAGTTTAATTGGAATTACAATGGTGAGTTTAATTGGAATTAGAATGGTGAGTTTAATTGGAATTAGAATGGTGATTTTATTTGGAGTTAGAATGGTGAGTTTAATTGGAATTAGAATGAAGAGTTTAATTGATATTAGAATGGTAAGTTTAAGTGTAATTAGAATGTTGATTTAATAGGAATTAGAATGGTGATTTTAATTGGAATTAGAATGATGAGTTTAATTGGAAATAGAATGGTGAGTTTAATTGGAATTACAATGATGAATTTAATTGGAATTAGAATGGTAAGTTTAATTGGAATTAGAATGAAGAGTTTAATTGGAATTAGAATGGTGAGTTTAATTGGAATAAGAATGGCGAGTTTAATTGGAATTAGAATGCTGAGTTGAATTGGAATTAGAATGATGAGTTTAATTGGAATTAGAACGATGAGTTTAATTGGAATTAGAATGGTGAGTTTAATTGGAATTAGAATGGTGAGTTTAATTGGAATTAGAATGCTGAGTTGAATTGGAATTAGAATGCTCAGTTGAATTGGAATTAGAATGATGAGTTTAATTGGAATTAGAATGATGAGTTTAATTGGAATTAGAATGTTGAGTTTAATTGGAATTAGAATGATCAGTTTAATTGGAATTAGAATGGTGAGTTTAATTGTAATTAGAATGGTGAGTTTAATTGGAATTAGAATGGTGAGATTAATTGTAATTAGAATGGTGAGTTTAATTGGAATTAGAATGGTGAGTTTTATTGGAATTAGAATGATGAGTGTAATTGGAATTAGAATGATGAGTTTAATTGGAATTAGAATGGTGAGTTTAATTGGAATTAGAATGGTGAGTTTAATTGGAATTAGAATGGTGAGTTTAATTGGAGTTAGAATGGTGAGTTTAATTGGAGTTAGAATGGTGATTTTAATCAGAAATAGAATGTTGTGTTTAACTGGAATTAGAATGGTGAGTTTAATTGGAATTAGAATGGTGATTTTAAATGGAATTAGAATGGTGAGTTTAATTGGAATTAGAATGCTGAGTTTAATTGGAGTTAGAATGATGAGTTTAACTGGAATTAGAATGGTTATTTTAATTGGAATTAGAATGGTGAGTTTAATTGGAATTAGAATGTTGATTTTAATTGGAATTTGAATGGTGAGTTTAATTGGAATTAGAATGGTGATTTTAATTGGAGTTAGAATGGTGATTTTAATTGGAATTAGAATGGTGATTTTAATTGGAATTAGAGTGGTGAGTTTAATTGGAAATAGAATGTTGATTTTAACTGGAATTAGAATGGTGATTTATTTGGAATTAGAATGGTGAGTTTAATTGGAATTAGAATGCTGATTTTAATTGGAATTAGAATGATGTGTTTAATTGGAATTAAAATGCTGACTTTAATTGGAATTAGAATGGTGCTTTTAATTGGAATTAGAATGATGAGTTTAATTGGAATTAGAATGGTGATTTTAATTGGAGGTAGAATGGTGAGTTTAATAGGAATTAGAATGGTGAGCTTAATTGGAATTAGAATGGTGTGTTTAATTGGAATTAGAATGGTGATTTTAATTGGAATTAGAATGGTGAGTTTAATTGGAATTAGAATGGTGAGTTTAATTGGAGTTCGAATGGTGATTTTAATAGTAATTAGAATGGTGAGTTTAATTGTAATTAGAATGGTGAGATTAAATGGAATTAGAATGCTGATTTTAATTGGAGTTAGAATGGTGAGTTTAATTGGAATTAGAATGGTGAGTTTAATTGGAATTAGAATGGTGATATTAATTGGAATTTGAATGGTGAGTTTAATTCGAATTAGAATGGCGAGTTTAATTGTAATTAGAATGGTGAGTTTAAATGGAATTAGAATGGTGATTTTAATTGGAGTTAGAATGGTGAGTTTAATTGGAATTAGAATGGTGAGTTTAATTGGAATTAGAATGGTGAGTTGAATGGGAATTAGAGTGGTGAGTTTAATTGGAATTAGAATGGTGATTTTAATTGGAGTTAGAATGGTGAGTTTAATTGGAATTAGAATGGAGAGTTTAATTGGAATTAGAATGGTGAGTTTAATTGGAATTAGAATGGTGATTTTAATTGGAGTTAGAATGGTGAGTTTAATTGGAATTAGAATGAAGAGTTTAATTGGAATTAGAATGGTGAGTTTAAGTGTAATTAGAATGTTGATTTTAATAGGAATTAGAATGGTGATTTTAATTGGAATTAGAATGGTGAGTTTAATTGGAGTTAGAATGGTGAGTTTAATTGGAATTACAATGGTGAGTTTAATTGGAATTAGAATGGTGAGTTTAATTGGAATTAGAATGGTGATTTTAATTGGAGTTAGAATGGTGAGTTTAATTGGATTTAGAATGAAGAGTTTAATTGATATTAGAATGGTAAGTTTAAGTGTAATTAGAATGTTGATTTAATAGGAATTAGAATGGTGATTTTAATTGGAATTAGAATGATGAGTTTAATTGGAAATAGAATGGTGAGTTTAATTGGAATTACAATGATGAATTTAATTGGAATTAGAATGGTAAGTTTAATTGGAATTAGAATGAAGAGTTTAATTGGAATTAGAATGGTGAGTTTAATTGGAATAAGAATGGCGAGTTTAATTGGAATTAGAATGCTGAGTTGAATTGGAATTAGAATGATGAGTTTAATTGGAATTAGAATGATGAGTTTAATTGGAATTAGAATGGTGAGTTTAATTGGAATTAGAATGGTGAGTTTAATTGGAATTAGAATGATGAGTTTAATTGGAATTAGAATGTTGAGTTTAATTGGAATTAGAATGATCAGTTTAATTGGAATTAGAATGGTGAGTTTAATTGTAATTAGAATGGTGAGTTTAATTGGAATTAGAATGGTGAGATTAATTGTAATTAGAATGGTGAGTTTAATTGGAATTAGAATGGTGAGTTTTATTGGAATTAGAATGATGAGTGTAATTGGAATTAGAATGATGAGTTTAATTGGAATTAGAATGGTGAGTTTAATTGGAATTAGAATGGTGAGTTTAATTGGAATTAGAATGGTGAGTTTAATTGGAATTGGAATGGTGAGCTTAATTGGAGTTAGAATGGTGAGTTTAATTGGAATTAGAATGGTGAGTTTAATTGGAATTAGAATGGTTAGTTTTATTGGAATTAGAATGGTGAGCTTAATTGGCGTTAGAATGTGAGTTTAATTGGAATTAGAATGGTGAGTTTAATTGGAATTAGAATGGTGACTTTAATTGGAATTAGAATGATGAGTTTAATTGGAATTAGAATGGTGAGTTTAATTGGAATTAGAATGATGAGTTTAATTGGAGTTAGAATGGTGAGTTTAATTGGAATTAGAATGATGAGTTTAATTGGAATTAGAATGGTGAGTTTAATTGGAATTAGAATGGTGAGGTTAATTGAAGTTAGAATGCTGAATTTAATTGGAATTAGAATGGTGAGTTTAATTGGAATTAGAATGGTGAGTTTAATTGGAATTAGAATGGTGATTTTAATTGGAATTAGAATGATGAGTTGAATTGGAATTAGAATGGTGAGTTTAATTGGAATTAGAATGGTGAGTTTAATTGGAGTTAGAATGGTGAGTTTAATTGGAATTAGAATGGTGAGTTTAATTGGAATTAGAATGTTGAGTTTAATTGGAATTAGAATGATGAGTTTAATTGGAATTAGAATGGTGATTTTAATTGGAATTAGAAGATGAATTTTATTGGAATTAGAATGATGAGTTTAATTGGAATTAGAATGGTGAGTTTAATTGGAGTTAGAAAGGTGAGTTTAATTGGAATTAGATTGGTGAGTTTAATTGGAATTAGAATGTTGAGTTTAATTGGAATTAGAATGATGAGTTTAATTGGAATTAGAATGGTGAATTTAATTGGAATTAGAATGGTGAATTTTATTGGAATTAGAATGATGAGTTTAATTGGAATTAGAATGGTGACTTTAATTCGAATTAGAATGGTGACTTTAATAGGAATTAGAATGGTGAGTTTAATTGGAATTAGAATGTTGAGTTTAATTGGAATTAGAATGGTGATTTTAATTGGAATTAGAATGGTGAGTTTAATTGGAATTAGAATGGTGAGTTTAATTGGAATTAGAATGCTGATTTTAATTGGAATTAGAATGTTGAGTTTAATTGGAATTAGAATGGTGATTTTAATTGGAATTAGAATGTTGAGTTTAATAGGAATTAGAATGATGATTTTAATTGGAATTAGAATGGTGAGTTTAATTGGAATTAGAAAGGTGAGTTTAATTGGAATAACAATGGTGAGTTTAATTGGAATCAGAATGGTGATTTTAATTGGAATTAGAATGGTGAGTTTAATTTGAATTAGAATGGTGAGTTTAATTGGAATCAGAATGATGATTTTAATAGGAATTAGAATGGTGAGTTTAATTGGAATTACAATGGTGACTTTAATTGGCATTAGAATCGTGATTTTAATTGGAATTAGAATGGTGAGTTTTATTGGAATTAGAATGGTGAGTTTAATTGGAATTAGAATGGTGAGTTTAATTGGAATTAGAATGGTGAGTTTAATTGGAATTAGAATGGTGAGTTTTATTGGAATTAGAATGATGAGTTTAATTGGAATTAGAATGATGATTTTAATTGGAATTAGAATGATGAGTTTAATTGAAATTAGAATGGTGAGTTGAATTGGAATTAGAATGGTGAGTTTAATTGGAATTAGAATGCTGATTTTAATTGGAATTAGAATGGTGATTTTAATTGTAATTAGAATGGTGAGTTTTATTGGAATTAGAATGATGAGTTGAATTGGAATTAGAATGCTGAGTTGAATTGGAATTAGAATGATGAGTTTAATTGGAATTAGAATGATGAGTTTAATTGGAATTAGAATGGTGAGTTTAATTGGAATTAGAATGATGAGTTTAATTGGAATTGGAACGGTGAGTTTAATTGGAATTAGAATGGTGAGTTTAATTGGAATTAGAATGAAGAGTTTAATTGATATTAGAATGGTAAGTTTAAGTGTAATTAGAATGTTGATTTAATAGGAATTAGAATGGTGATTTTAATTGCAATTAGAATGATGAGTTTAATTGGAATTAGAATGGTGAGTTTAATTGGAATTAGAATGGTGATTTTAATTGGAGTTCGAATGGTGAGTTTAATTGGAATTAGAATGAAGAGTTTAATTGATATTAGAATGGTAAGTTTAAGTGTAATTAGAATGTTGATTTAATAGGAATTAGAATGGTGATTTTAATTGCAATTAGAATGATGAGTTTAATTGGAAATAGAATGGTGAGTTTAATTGGAATTACAATGATGAATTTAATTGGAATTAGAATGGTAAGTTTAATTGGAATTAGAATGATGATTTTAATTGGAATTAGAATGGTGAGTTTAATTGGAATAAGAATGGCGAGTTTAATTGGAATTAGAATGCTGAGTTGAATTGGAATTAGAATGATGAGTTTAATTGGAATTAGAATGATGAGTTTAATTGGAATTAGAATGGTGAGTTTAATTGGAATTAGAATGGTGAGTTTAATTGGAATTAGAATGCTGAGTTGAATTGGAATTAGAATGCTCAGTTGAATTGGAATTAGAATGATGAGTTTAATTGGAATTAGAATGATGAGCTTAATTGGAATTAGAATGTTGAGTTTAATTGGAATTAGAATGATCAGTTTAATTGGAATTAGAATGGTGAGTTTAATTGTAATTAGAATGGTGAGTTTAATTGGAATTAGAATGGTGAGATTATTTGTAATTAGAATGGTGAGTTTAATTGGAATTAGAATGGTGAGTTTTATTGGAATTCGAATGATGAGTGTAATTGGAATTAGAATGATGAGTTTAATTGGAATTAGAATGGTGAGTTTAATTGGAATTAGAATGGTGAGTTTAATTGGAATTAGAATGGTGAGTTTAATTGGAATTAGAATGGTGAGCTTAATTGGAGTTATTTTGGTGAGTTTAATTGGAATTAGAATGGTGAGTTTAATTGGAATTAGAATGGTTAGTTTTATTGGAATTAGAATGGTGAGCTTAATTGGCGTTAGAATGTGAGTTTAATTGGAATTAGAATGGTGAGTTTAATTGGAATTAGAATGGTGACTTTAATTGGAATTAGAATGATGAGTTTAATTGGAATTAGAATGGTGAGTTTAATTGGAATTAGAATGATGAGTTTAATTGGAGTTAGAATGGTGAGTTTAATTGGAATTAGAATGATGAGTTTAATTGGAATTAGAATGGTGAGTTTAATTGGAATTAGAATGGTGAGGTTAATTGAAGTTAGAATGCTGAATTTAATTGGAATTAGAATGGTGAGTTTAATTGGAATTAGAATGGTTAGTTTAATTGGAATTAGAATGGTGAGTTTAATTGAAATTAGAATGGTGAGTTTAATTGGAGTTAGAATGGTGAGTTTAATTGGAATTAGAATGGTGAGTTTAATTGGAATTAGAATGTTGAGTTTAATTGGAATTAGAAGGATGAGTTTAATTGGAATTAGAATGGTGATTTTAATTGGAATTAGAAGATGAATTTTATTGGAATTAGAATGATGAGTTTAATTGGAATTAGAATGGTGAGTTTAATTGGAGTTAGAATGGTGAGTTTAATTGGAATTAGATTGGTCAGTTTAATTGGAATTAGAATGTTGAGTTTAATTGGAATTAGAATGATGAGTTTAATTGGAATTAGAATGGTGAGTTTAATTGGAATTAGAATGGTGAGTTTAATTGGAATTAGAATGGTGAGCTTAATTGGAGTTAGAATGGTGAGTTTAATTGGAATTAGAATGGTGAGTTTAATTGGAATTAGAATGGTGACTTTAATTGGAATTAGAATGATGAGTTTAATTGGAATTAGAATGGTGAGTTTAATTGGAATTAGAATGATGAGTTTAATTGGAAATAGAATGGTGAGTTTAATTGGAATTACAATGATGAATTTAATTGGAATTAGAATGGTAAGTTTAATTGGAATTAGAATGAAGAGTTTAATTGGAATTAGAATGGTGAGTTTAATTGGAATAAGAATGGCGAGTTTAATTGGAATTAGAATGCTGAGTTGACTTGGAATTAGAATGATGAGTTTAATTGGAATTAGAATGATGAGTTTAATTGGAATTAGAATGGTGAGTTTAATTGGAATTAGAATGGTGAGTTTAATTGGAATTAGAATGCTCAGTTGAATTGGAATTAGAATGATGAGTTTAATTGGAATTAAAATGATGAGTTTAATTGGAATTAGAATGTTGAGTTTAATTGGAATTAGAATGATCAGTTTAATTGGAATTAGAATGGTGAGTTTAATTGTAATTAGAATGGTGAGTTTAATTGGAATTAGAATGGTGAGATTAATTGTAATTAGAATGGTGAGTTTAATTGGAATTAGAATGGTGAGTTTTATTGGAATTAGAATGATGAGTGTAATTGGAATTAGAATGATGAGTTTAATTGGAATTAGAATGGTGAGTTTAATTGGAATTAGAATGGTGAGTTTAATTGGAATTAGAATGGTGAGCTTAATTGGAGTTAGAATGGTGAGTTTAATTGGAATTAGAATGGTGAGTTTAATTGGAATTAGAATGGTTAGTTTTATTGGAATTAGAATGGTGAGCTTAATTGGCGTTAGAATGTGAGTTTAATTGGAATTAGAATGGTGAGTTTAATTGGAATTAGAATGGTGACTTTAATTGGAATTAGAATGATGAGTTTAATTGGAATTAGAATGGTGAGTTTAATTGGAATTAGAATGATGAGTTTAATTGGAGTTAGAATGGTGAGTTTAATTGGAATTAGAATGATGAGTTTAATTGGAATTAGAATGGTGAGTTTAATTGGAATTAGAATGGTGAGGTTAATTGAAGTTAGAATGCTGAATTTAATTGGAATTAGAATGGTGAGTTTAATTGGAATAGAATGGTGAGTTTAATTGGAATTAGAATGGTGATTTTAATTGGAATTAGAATGATGAGTTGAATTGGAATTAGAATGGTGAGTTTAATTGGAATTAGAATGGTGAGTTTAATTGGAGTTAGAATGGTGAGTTTAATTGGAATTAGAATGGTGAGTTTAATTGGAATTAGAATGTTGAGTTTAATTGGAATTAGAATGATGAGTTTAATTGGAATTAGAATGGTGATTTTAATTGGAATTAGAAGATGAATTTTATTGGAATTAGAATGATGAGTTTAATTGGAATTAGAATGGTGAGTTTAATTGGAGTTAGAAAGGTGAGTTTAATTGGAATTAGATTGGTGAGTTTAATTGGAATTAGAATGTTGAGTTTAATTGGAATTAGAATGATGAGTTTAATTGGAATTAGAATGGTGAGTTTAATTGGAATTAGAATGGTGAATTTTATTGGAATTAGAATGATGAGTTTAATTGGAATTAGAATGGTGACTTTAATTCGAATTAGAATGGTGACTTTAATAGGAATTAGAATGGTGAGTTTAATTGGAATTAGAATGTTGAGTTTAATTGGAATTAGAATGGTGATTTTAATTGGAATTAGAATGGTGAGTTTAATTGGAATTAGAATGGTGAGTTTAATTGGAATTAGAATGCTGATTTTAATTGGAATTAGAATGTTGAGTTTAATTGGAATTAGAATGGTGATTTTAATTGGAATTAGAATGGTGAGTTTAATTGGAATAGAATGGTGAGTTTAATTGGAATTAGAATGGTGATTTTAATTGGAATTAGAATGATGAGTTGAATTGGAATGAGAATGGTGAGTTTAATTGGAATTAGAATGGTGAGTTTAATTGGAGTTAGAATGGTGAGTTTAATTGGAATTAGAATGGTGAGTTTAATTGGAATTAGAATGTTGAGTTTAATTGGAATTAGAATGATGAGTTTAATTGGAATTAGAATGGTGAGTTTAATTGGAATTAGAATGGTGAATTTTATTGGAATTAGAATGATGAGTTTAATTGGAATTAGAATGGTGACTTTAATTCGAATTAGAATGGTGACTTTAATAGGAATTAGAATGGTGAGTTTAATTGGAATTAGAATGTTGAGTTTAATTGGAATTAGAATGGTGATTTTAATTGGAATTAGAATGGTGAGTTTAATTGGAATTAGAATGGTGAGTTTAATTGGAATTAGAATGCTGATTTTAATTGGAATTAGAATGTTGAGTTTAATTGGAATTAGAATGGTGATTTTAATTGGAATTAGAATGTTGAGTTTAATAGGAATTAGAATGATGATTTTAATTGGAATTAGAATGGTGAGTTTAATTGGAATTAGAAAGGTGAGTTTAATTGGAATAACAATGGTGAGTTTAATTGGAATCAGAATGGTGATTTTAATTGGAATTAGAATGGTGAGTTTAATTTGAATTAGAATGGTGAGTTTAATTGGAATCAGAATGATGATTTTAATAGGAATTAGAATGGTGAGTTTAATTGGAATTACAATGGTGACTTTAATTGGCATTAGAATCGTGATTTTAATTGGAATTAGAATGGTGAGTTTTATTGGAATTAGAATGGTGAGTTTAATTGGAATTAGAATGGTGAGTTTAATTGGAATTAGAATGGTGAGTTTAATTGGAATTAGAATGGTGAGTTTTATTGGAATTAGAATGATGAGTTTAATTGGAATTAGAATGATGATTTTAATTGGAATTAGAATGATGAGTTTAATTGAAATTAGAATGGTGAGTTGAATTGGAATTAGAATGGTGAGTTTAATTGGAATTAGAATGCTGATTTTAATTGGAATTAGAATGGTGATTTTAATTGTAATTAGAATGGTGAGTTTTATTGGAATTAGAATGATGAGTTGAATTGGAATTAGAATGCTGAGTTGAATTGGAATTAGAATGATGAGTTTAATTGGAATTAGAATGATGAGTTTAATTGGAATTAGAATGGTGAGTTTAATTGGAATTAGAATGATGAGTTTAATTGGAATTGGAACGGTGAGTTTAATTGGAATTAGAATGGTGAGTTTAATTGGAATTAGAATGAAGAGTTTAATTGATATTAGAATGGTAAGTTTAAGTGTAATTAGAATGTTGATTTAATAGGAATTAGAATGGTGATTTTAATTGCAATTAGAATGATGAGTTTAATTGGAATTAGAATGGTGAGTTTAATTGGAATTAGAATGGTGATTTTAATTGGAGTTCGAATGGTGAGTTTAATTGGAATTAGAATGAAGAGTTTAATTGATATTAGAATGGTAAGTTTAAGTGTAATTAGAATGTTGATTTAATAGGAATTAGAATGGTGATTTTAATTGCAATTAGAATGATGAGTTTAATTGGAAATAGAATGGTGAGTTTAATTGGAATTACAATGATGAATTTAATTGGAATTAGAATGGTAAGTTTAATTGGAATTAGAATGATGATTTTAATTGGAATTAGAATGGTGAGTTTAATTGGAATAAGAATGGCGAGTTTAATTGGAATTAGAATGCTGAGTTGAATTGGAATTAGAATGATGAGTTTAATTGGAATTAGAATGATGAGTTTAATTGGAATTAGAATGGTGAGTTTAATTGGAATTAGAATGGTGAGTTTAATTGGAATTAGAATGCTGAGTTGAATTGGAATTAGAATGCTCAGTTGAATTGGAATTAGAATGATGAGTTTAATTGGAATTAGAATGATGAGCTTAATTGGAATTAGAATGTTGAGTTTAATTGGAATTAGAATGATCAGTTTAATTGGAATTAGAATGGTGAGTTTAATTGTAATTAGAATGGTGAGTTTAATTGGAATTAGAATGGTGAGATTAATTGTAATTAGAATGGTGAGTTTAATTGGAATTAGAATGGTGAGTTTTATTGGAATTCGAATGATGAGTGTAATTGGAATTAGAATGATGAGTTTAATTGGAATTAGAATGGTGAGTTTAATTGGAATTAGAATGGTGAGTTTAATTGGAATTAGAATGGTGAGTTTAATTGGAATTAGAATGGTGAGCTTAATTGGAGTTATTTTGGTGAGTTTAATTGGAATTAGAATGGTGAGTTTAATTGGAATTAGAATGGTTAGTTTTATTGGAATTAGAATGGTGAGCTTAATTGGCGTTAGAATGTGAGTTTAATTGGAATTAGAATGGTGAGTTTAATTGGAATTAGAATGGTGACTTTAATTGGAATTAGAATGATGAGTTTAATTGGAATTAGAATGGTGAGTTTAATTGGAATTAGAATGATGAGTTTAATTGGAGTTAGAATGGTGAGTTTAATTGGAATTAGAATGATGAGTTTAATTGGAATTAGAATGGTGAGTTTAATTGGAATTAGAATGGTGAGGTTAATTGAAGTTAGAATGCTGAATTTAATTGGAATTAGAATGGTGAGTTTAATTGGAATTAGAATGGTTAGTTTAATTGGAATTAGAATGGTGAGTTTAATTGAAATTAGAATGGTGAGTTTAATTGGAGTTAGAATGGTGAGTTTAATTGGAATTAGAATGGTGAGTTTAATTGGAATTAGAATGTTGAGTTTAATTGGAATTAGAATGATGAGTTTAATTGGAATTAGAATGGTGATTTTAATTGGAATTAGAAGATGAATTTTATTGGAATTAGAATGATGAGTTTAATTGGAATTAGAATGGTGAGTTTAATTGGAGTTAGAATGGTGAGTTTAATTGGAATTAGATTGGTCAATTTAATTGGAATTAGAATGTTGAGTTTAATTGGAATTAGAATGATGAGTTTAATTGGAATTAGAATGGTGAGTTTAATTGGAATTAGAATGGTGAATTTTATTGGAATTAGAATGATGAGTTTAATTGGAATTAGAATGGTGACTTTAATTCGAATTAGAATGGTGACTTTAATAGGAATTAGAATGGTGAGTTTAATTGGAATTAGAATGGTGAGTTTAATTGGAATTAGAATGGTGATTTTAATTGGAATTAGAATGGTGAGTTTAATTGGAATTAGAATGGTGAGTTTAATTGGAATTAGAATGCTGAGTTGAATGGGAATTAGAGTGGTGAGTTTAATTGGAATTAGAATGGTGATTTTAATTGGAGTTAGAATGGTGAGTTTAATTGGAATTAGAATGGAGAGTTTAATTGGAATTAGAATGGTGAGTTTAATTGGAATTAGAATGGTGATTTTAATTGGAGTTAGAATGGTGAGTTTAATTGGAATTAGAATGAAGAGTTTAATTGGAATTAGAATGGTGAGTTTAAGTGTAATTAGAATGTTGATTTTAATAGGAATTAGAATGGTGATTTTAATTGGAATTAGAATGGTGAGTTTAATTGGAGTTAGAATGGTGAGTTTAATTGGAATTAGAATGTTGAGTTTAATTGGAATTAGAATGGTGAGTTTAATTGGAATTAGAATGGTGAGCTTAATTGGAATTAGAATGGTGAGTTTAATTGGAATTAGAATGGTGACTTTAATTGGAATTAGAATGATGAGTTTAATTGGAGTTAGAATGGTGAGTTTAATTGGAATTAGAATGAAGAGTTTAATTGGAATTAGAATGGTGAGTTTAAGTGTAATTAGAATGTTGATTTTAATAGGAATTAGAATGGTGATTTTAATTGGAATTAGAATGGTGAGTTTAATTGGAGTTAGAATGGTGAGTTTAATTGGAATTACAATGGTGAGTTTAATTGGAATTAGAATGGTGATTTTAATTGGAGTTCGAATGGTGAGTTTAATTGGAATTAGAATGAAGAGTTTAATTGATATTAGAATGGTAAGTTTAAGTGTAATTAGAATGTTGATTTAATAGGAATTAGAATGGTGATTTTAATTGCAATTAGAATGATGAGTTTAATTGGAAATAGAATGGTGAGTTTAATTGGAATTACAATGATGAATTTAATTGGAATTAGAATGGTAAGTTTAATTGGAATTAGAATGATGATTTTAATTGGAATTAGAATGGTGAGTTTAATTGGAATAAGAATGGCGAGTTTAATTGGAATTAGAATGCTGAGTTGAATTGGAATTAGAATGATGAGTTTAATTGGAATTAGAATGATGAGTTTAATTGGAATTAGAATGGTGAGTTTAATTGGAATTAGAATGGTGAGTTTAATTGGAATTAGAATGCTGAGTTGAATTGGAATTAGAATGCTCAGTTGAATTGGAATTAGAATGATGAGTTTAATTGGAATTAGAATGATGAGCTTAATTGGAATTAGAATGTTGAGTTTAATTGGAATTAGAATGATCAGTTTAATTGGAATTAGAATGGTGAGTTTAATTGTAATTAGAATGGTGAGTTTAATTGGAATTAGAATGGTGAGATTAATTGTAATTAGAATGGTGAGTTTAATTGGAATTAGAATGGTGAGTTTTATTGGAATTCGAATGATGAGTGTAATTGGAATTAGAATGATGAGTTTAATTGGAATTAGAATGGTGAGTTTAATTGGAATTAGAATGGTGAGTTTAATTGGAATTAGAATGGTGAGTTTAATTGGAATTAGAATGGTGAGCTTAATTGGAGTTATTTTGGTGAGTTTAATTGGAATTAGAATGGTGAGTTTAATTGGAATTAGAATGGTTAGTTTTATTGGAATTAGAATGGTGAGCTTAATTGGCGTTAGAATGTGAGTTTAATTGGAATTAGAATGGTGAGTTTAATTGGAATTAGAATGGTGACTTTAATTGGAATTAGAATGATGAGTTTAATTGGAATTAGAATGGTGAGTTTAATTGGAATTAGAATGGTGAGTTTAATTGGAATTAGAATGGTGAGGTTAATTGAAGTTAGAATGCTGAATTTAATTGGAATTAGAATGGTGAGTTTAATTGGAATTAGAATGGTTAGTTTAATTGGAATTAGAATGGTGAGTTTAATTGAAATTAGAATGGTGAGTTTAATTGGAGTTAGAATGGTGAGTTTAATTGGAATTAGAATGGTGAGTTTAATTGGAATTAGAATGTTGAGTTTAATTGGAATTAGAATGATGAGTTTAATTGGAATTAGAATGGTGATTTTAATTGGAATTAGAAGATGAATTTTATTGGAATTAGAATGATGAGTTTAATTGGAATTAGAATGGTGAGTTTAATTGGAGTTAGAATGGTGAGTTTAATTGGAATTAGATTGGTCAGTTTAATTGGAATTAGAATGTTGAGTTTAATTGGAATTAGAATGATGAGTTTAATTGGAATTAGAATGTTGAGTTTAATTGGAATTAGAATGATGAGTTTAATTGGAATTAGAATGGTGAGTTTAATTGGAATTAGAATGGTGAATTTTATTGGAATTAGAATGATGAGTTTAATTGGAATTAGAATGGTGACTTTAATTCGAATTAGAATGGTGACTTTAATAGGAATTAGAATGGTGAGTTTAATTGGAATTAGAATGGTGAGTTTAATTGGAATTAGAATGGTGATTTTAATTGGAATTAGAATGGTGAGTTTAATTGGAATTAGAATGGTGAGTTTAATTGGAATTAGAATGCTGATTTTAATTGGAATTAGAATGTTGAGTTTAATTGGAATTAGAATGGTGATTTTAATTGGAATTAGAATGTTGAGTTTAATAGGAATTAGAATGATGATTTTAATTGGAATTAGAATGGTGAGTTTAATTGGAATTAGAAAGGTGAGTTTAATTGGAATAACAATGGTGAGTTTAATTGGAATCAGAATGGTGATTTTAATTGGAATTAGAATGGTGAGTTTAATTTGAATTAGAATGGTGAGTTTAATTGGAAGCAGAATGATGATTTTAATAGGAATTAGAATGGTGAGTTTAATTGGAATTACAATGGTGACTTTAATTGGCATTAGAATCGTGATTTTAATTGGGATTAGAATGGTGAGTTTTATTGGAATTAGAATGGTGAGTTTAATTGGAATTAGAATGGTGAGTTTAATTGGAATTAGAATGGTGAGTTTAATTGGAATTAGAATGGTGAGTTTTATTGGAATTAGAATGATGAGTTTAATTGGAATTAGAATGATGATTTTAATTGGAATTAGAATGATGAGTTTAATTGAAATTAGAATGGTGAGTTGAATTGGAATTAGAATGGTGAGTTTAATTGGAATTAGAATGCTGATTTTAATTGGAATTAGAATGGTGATTTTAATTGTAATTAGAATGGTGAGTTTTATTGGAATTAGAATGATGAGTTGAATTGGAATTAGAATGCTGAGTTGAATTGGAATTAGAATGATGAGTTTAATTGGAATTAGAATGATGAGTTTAATTGGAATTAGAATGGTGAGTTTAATTGGAATTAGAATGATGAGTTTAATTGGAATTGGAACGGTGAGTTTAATTGGAATTAGAATGGTGAGTTTAATTGGAATTAGAATGAAGAGTTTAATTGATATTAGAATGGTAAGTTTAAGTGTAATTAGAATGTTGATTTAATAGGAATTAGAATGGTGATTTTAATTGCAATTAGAATGATGAGTTTAATTGGAATTAGAATGGTGAGTTTAATTGGAATTAGAATGGTGATTTTAATTGGAGTTCGAATGGTGAGTTTAATTGGAATTAGAATGAAGAGTTTAATTGATATTAGAATGGTAAGTTTAAGTGTCATTAGAATGTTGATTTAATAGGAATTAGAATGGTGATTTTAATTGCAATTAGAATGATGAGTTTAATTGGAAATAGAATGGTGAGTTTAATTGGAATTACAATGATGAATTTAATTGGAATTAGAATGGTAAGTTTAATTGGAATTAGAATGATGATTTTAATTGGAATTAGAATGGTGAGTTTAATTGGAATAAGAATGGCGAGTTTAATTGGAATTAGAATGCTGAGTTGAATTGGAATTAGAATGATGAGTTTAATTGGAATTAGAATGATGAGTTTAATTGGAATTAGAATGGTGAGTTTAATTGGAATTAGAATGGTGAGTTTAATTGGAATTAGAATGCTGAGTTGAATTGGAATTAGAATGCTCAGTTGAATTGGAATTAGAATGATGAGTTTAATTGGAATTAGAATGATGAGCTTAATTGGAATTAGAATGTTGAGTTTAATTGGAATTAGAATGATCAGTTTAATTGGAATTAGAATGGTGAGTTTAATTGTAATTAGAATGGTGAGTTTAATTGGAATTAGAATGGTGAGATTAATTGTAATTAGAATGGTGAGTTTAATTGGAATTAGAATGGTGAGTTTTATTGGAATTCGAATGATGAGTGTAATTGGAATTAGAATGATGAGTTTAATTGGAATTAGAATGGTGAGTTTAATTGGAATTAGAATGGTGAGTTTAATTGGAATTAGAATGGTGAGTTTAATTGGAATTAGAATGGTGAGCTTAATTGGAGTTATTTTGGTGAGTTTAATTGGAATTAGAATGGTGAGTTTAATTGGAATTAGAATGGTTAGTTTTATTGGAATTAGAATGGTGAGCTTAATTGGCGTTAGAATGTGAGTTTAATTGGAATTAGAATGGTGAGTTTAATTGGAATTAGAATGGTGACTTTAATTGGAATTAGAATGATGAGTTTAATTGGAATTAGAATGGTGAGTTTAATTGGAATTAGAATGATGAGTTTAATTGGAGTTAGAATGGTGAGTTTAATTGGAATTAGAATGATGAGTTTAATTGGAATTAGAATGGTGAGTTTAATTGGAATTAGAATGGTGAGGTTAATTGAAGTTAGAATGCTGAATTTAATTGGAATTAGAATGGTGAGTTTAATTGGAATTAGAATGGTTAGTTTAATTGGAATTAGAATGGTGAGTTTAATTGAAATTAGAATGGTGAGTTTAATTGGAGTTAGAATGGTGAGTTTAATTGGAATTAGAATGGTGAGTTTAATTGGAATTAGAATGTTGAGTTTAATTGGAATTAGAATGATGAGTTTAATTGGAATTAGAATGGTGATTTTAATTGGAATTAGAAGATGAATTTTATTGGAATTAGAATGATGAGTTTAATTGGAATTAGAATGGTGAGTTTAATTGGAGTTAGAATGGTGAGTTTAATTGGAATTAGATTGGTCAATTTAATTGGAATTAGAATGTTGAGTTTAATTGGAATTAGAATGATGAGTTTAATTGGAATTAGAATGGTGAGTTTAATTGGAATTAGAATGGTGAATTTTATTGGAATTAGAATGATGAGTTTAATTGGAATTAGAATGGTGACTTTAATTCGAATTAGAATGGTGACTTTAATAGGAATTAGAATGGTGAGTTTAATTGGAATTAGAATGGTGAGTTTAATTGGAATTAGAATGGTGATTTTAATTGGAATTAGAATGGTGAGTTTAATTGGAATTAGAATGGTGAGTTTAATTGGAATTAGAATGCTGAGTTGAATGGGAATTAGAGTGGTGAGTTTAATTGGAATTAGAATGGTGATTTTAATTGGAGTTAGAATGGTGAGTTTAATTGGAATTAGAATGGAGAGTTTAATTGGAATTAGAATGGTGAGTTTAATTGGAATTAGAATGGTGATTTTAATTGGAGTTAGAATGGTGAGTTTAATTGGAATTAGAATGAAGAGTTTAATTGGAATTAGAATGGTGAGTTTAAGTGTAATTAGAATGTTGATTTTAATAGGAATTAGAATGGTGATTTTAATTGGAATTAGAATGGTGAGTTTAATTGGAGTTAGAATGGTGAGTTTAATTGGAATTAGAATGTTGAGTTTAATTGGAATTAGAATGGTGAGTTTAATTGGAATTAGAATGGTGAGCTTAATTGGAATTAGAATGGTGAGTTTAATTGGAATTAGAATGGTGACTTTAATTGGAATTAGAATGATGAGTTTAATTGGAGTTAGAATGGTGAGTTTAATTGGAATTAGAATGAAGAGTTTAATTGGAATTAGAATGGTGAGTTTAAGTGTAATTAGAATGTTGATTTTAATAGGAATTAGAATGGTGATTTTAATTGGAATTAGAATGGTGAGTTTAATTGGAGTTAGAATGGTGAGTTTAATTGGAATTACAATGGTGAGTTTAATTGGAATTAGAATGGTGATTTTAATTGGAGTTCGAATGGTGAGTTTAATTGGAATTAGAATGAAGAGTTTAATTGATATTAGAATGGTAAGTTTAAGTGTAATTAGAATGTTGATTTAATAGGAATTAGAATGGTGATTTTAATTGCAATTAGAATGATGAGTTTAATTGGAAATAGAATGGTGAGTTTAATTGGAATTACAATGATGAATTTAATTGGAATTAGAATGGTAAGTTTAATTGGAATTAGAATGATGATTTTAATTGGAATTAGAATGGTGAGTTTAATTGGAATAAGAATGGCGAGTTTAATTGGAATTAGAATGCTGAGTTGAATTGGAATTAGAATGATGAGTTTAATTGGAATTAGAATGATGAGTTTAATTGGAATTAGAATGGTGAGTTTAATTGGAATTAGAATGGTGAGTTTAATTGGAATTAGAATGCTGAGTTGAATTGGAATTAGAATGCTCAGTTGAATTGGAATTAGAATGATGAGTTTAATTGGAATTAGAATGATGAGCTTAATTGGAATTAGAATGTTGAGTTTAATTGGAATTAGAATGATCAGTTTAATTGGAATTAGAATGGTGAGTTTAATTGTAATTAGAATGGTGAGTTTAATTGGAATTAGAATGGTGAGATTAATTGTAATTAGAATGGTGAGTTTAATTGGAATTAGAATGGTGAGTTTTATTGGAATTCGAATGATGAGTGTAATTGGAATTAGAATGATGAGTTTAATTGGAATTAGAATGGTGAGTTTAATTGGAATTAGAATGGTGAGTTTAATTGGAATTAGAATGGTGAGTTTAATTGGAATTAGAATGGTGAGCTTAATTGGAGTTATTTTGGTGAGTTTAATTGGAATTAGAATGGTGAGTTTAATTGGAATTAGAATGGTTAGTTTTATTGGAATTAGAATGGTGAGCTTAATTGGCGTTAGAATGTGAGTTTAATTGGAATTAGAATGGTGAGTTTAATTGGAATTAGAATGGTGACTTTAATTGGAATTAGAATGATGAGTTTAATTGGAATTAGAATGGTGAGTTTAATTGGAATTAGAATGGTGAGTTTAATTGGAATTAGAATGGTGAGGTTAATTGAAGTTAGAATGCTGAATTTAATTGGAATTAGAATGGTGAGTTTAATTGGAATTAGAATGGTTAGTTTAATTGGAATTAGAATGGTGAGTTTAATTGAAATTAGAATGGTGAGTTTAATTGGAGTTAGAATGGTGAGTTTAATTGGAATTAGAATGGTGAGTTTAATTGGAATTAGAATGTTGAGTTTAATTGGAATTAGAATGATGAGTTTAATTGGAATTAGAATGGTGATTTTAATTGGAATTAGAAGATGAATTTTATTGGAATTAGAATGATGAGTTTAATTGGAATTAGAATGGTGAGTTTAATTGGAGTTAGAATGGTGAGTTTAATTGGAATTAGATTGGTCAGTTTAATTGGAATTAGAATGTTGAGTTTAATTGGAATTAGAATGATGAGTTTAATTGGAATTAGAATGTTGAGTTTAATTGGAATTAGAATGATGAGTTTAATTGGAATTAGAATGGTGAGTTTAATTGGAATTAGAATGGTGAATTTTATTGGAATTAGAATGATGAGTTTAATTGGAATTAGAATGGTGACTTTAATTCGAATTAGAATGGTGACTTTAATAGGAATTAGAATGGTGAGTTTAATTGGAATTAGAATGGTGAGTTTAATTGGAATTAGAATGGTGATTTTAATTGGAATTAGAATGGTGAGTTTAATTGGAATTAGAATGGTGAGTTTAATTGGAATTAGAATGCTGATTTTAATTGGAATTAGAATGTTGAGTTTAATTGGAATTAGAATGGTGATTTTAATTGGAATTAGAATGTTGAGTTTAATAGGAATTAGAATGATGATTTTAATTGGAATTAGAATGGTGAGTTTAATTGGAATTAGAAAGGTGAGTTTAATTGGAATAACAATGGTGAGTTTAATTGGAATCAGAATGGTGATTTTAATTGGAATTAGAATGGTGAGTTTAATTTGAATTAGAATGGTGAGTTTAATTGGAAGCAGAATGATGATTTTAATAGGAATTAGAATGGTGAGTTTAATTGGAATTACAATGGTGACTTTAATTGGCATTAGAATCGTGATTTTAATTGGGATTAGAATGGTGAGTTTTATTGGAATTAGAATGGTGAGTTTAATTGGAATTAGAATGGTGAGTTTAATTGGAATTAGAATGGTGAGTTTAATTGGAATTAGAATGGTGAGTTTTATTGGAATTAGAATGATGAGTTTAATTGGAATTAGAATGATGATTTTAATTGGAATTAGAATGATGAGTTTAATTGAAATTAGAATGGTGAGTTTAATTGGAATTAGAATGGTGAGTTTAATTGGAATTAGAATGCTGATTTTAATTGGAATTAGAATGGTGAGTTTTATTGGAATTAGAATGGTGAGTTTAATTGGAGTTAGAATGGTGAGTTTAATTGGAATTAGAATGAAGAGTTTAATTGGAATTAGAATGGTGAGTTTAAGTGTAATTAGAATGTTGATTTTAATAGGAATTAGAATGGTGATTTTAATTGGAATTAGAATGGAGAGTTTAATTGGAGTTAGAATGGTGAGTTTAATTGGAATTAGAATGTTGAGTTTAATTGGAATTAGAATGGTGAGTTTAATTGGAATTAGAATGGTGAGCTTAATTGGAATTAGAATGGTGAGTTTAATTGGAATTAGAATGGTGACTTTAATTGGAATTAGAATGATGAGTTTAATTGGAGTTAGAATGGTGAGTTTAATTGGAATTAGAATGAAGAGTTTAATTGGAATTAGAATGGTGAGTTTAAGTGTAATTAGAATGTTGATTTTAATAGGAATTAGAATGGTGATTTTAATTGGAATTAGAATGGTGAGTTTAATTGGAGTTAGAATGGTGAGTTTAATTGGAATTACAATGGTGAGTTTAATTGGAATTAGAATGGTGATTTTAATTGGAATTAGAATGTTGAGTTTAATTGGAATTAGAATGGTGATTTTAATTGGAATTAGAATGTTGAGTTTAATAGGATTTAGAATGATGATTTTAATTGGAATTAGAATGGTGAGTTTAATTGGAATTAGAAAGGTGAGTTTAATTGGAATAACAATGGTGAGTTTAATTGGAATCAGAATGGTGATTTTAATTGGAATTAGAATGGTGAGTTTAATTTGAATTAGAATGGTGAGTTTAATTGGAAGCAGAATGATGATTTTAATAGGAATTAGAATGGTGAGTTTAATTGGAATTACAATGGTGACTTTAATTGGCATTAGAATCGTGATTTTAATTGGGATTAGAATGGTGAGTTTTATTGGAATTAGAATGGTGAGTTTAATTGGAATTAGAATGGTGAGTTTAATTGGAATTAGAATGGTGAGTTTAATTGGAATTAGAATGGTGAGTTTTATTGGAATTAGAATGATGAGTTTAATTGGAATTAGAATGATGATTTTAATTGGAATTAGAATGATGAGTTTAATTGGAATTGGAATGGTGAGCTTAATTGGAGTTAGAATGGTGAGTTTAATTGGAATTAGAATGGTGAGTTTAATTGGAATTAGAATGGTTAGTTTTATTGGAATTAGAATGGTGAGCTTAATTGGCGTTAGAATGTGAGTTTAATTGGAATTAGAATGGTGAGTTTAATTGGAATTAGAATGGTGACTTTAATTGGAATTAGAATGATGAGTTTAATTGGAATTAGAATGGTGAGTTTAATTGGAATTAGAATGATGAGTTTAATTGGAGTTAGAATGGTGAGTTTAATTGGAATTAGAATGATGAGTTTAATTGGAATTAGAATGGTGAGTTTAATTGGAATTAGAATGGTGAGGTTAATTGAAGTTAGAATGCTGAATTTAATTGGAATTAGAATGGTGAGTTTAATTGGAATTAGAATGGTGAGTTTAATTGGAATTAGAATGGTGATTTTAATTGGAATTAGAATGATGAGTTGAATTGGAATTAGAATGGTGAGTTTAATTGGAATTAGAATGGTGAGTTTAATTGGAGTTAGAATGGTGAGTTTAATTGGAATTAGAATGGTGAGTTTAATTGGAATTAGAATGTTGAGTTTAATTGGAATTAGAATGATGAGTTTAATTGGAATTAGAATGGTGATTTTAATTGGAATTAGAAGATGAATTTTATTGGAATTAGAATGATGAGTTTAATTGGAATTAGAATGGTGAGTTTTATTGGAATTAGAATGGTGAGTTTAATTGGAGTTAGAATGGTGAGTTTAATTGGAATTAGAATGAAGAGTTTAATTGGAATTAGAATGGTGAGTTTAAGTGTAATTAGAATGTTGATTTTAATAGGAATTAGAATGGTGATTTTAATTGGAATTAGAATGGTGAGTTTAATTGGAGTTAGAATGGTGAGTTTAATTGGAATTAGAATGTTGAGTTTAATTGGAATTAGAATGGTGAGTTTAATTGGAATTAGAATGGTGAGCTTAATTGGAATTAGAATGGTGAGTTTAATTGGAATTAGAATGGTGACTTTAATTGGAATTAGAATGATGAGTTTAATTGGAGTTAGAATGGTGAGTTTAATTGGAATTAGAATGAAGAGTTTAATTGGAATTAGAATGGTGAGTTTAAGTGTAATTAGAATGTTGATTTTAATAGGAATTAGAATGGTGATTTTAATTGGAATTAGAATGGTGAGTTTAATTGGAGTTAGAATGGTGAGTTTAATTGGAATTACAATGGTGAGTTTAATTGGAATTAGAATGGTGATTTTAATTGGAGTTCGAATGGTGAGTTTAATTGGAATTAGAATGAAGAGTTTAATTGATATTAGAATGGTAAGTTTAAGTGTAATTAGAATGTTGATTTAATAGGAATTAGAATGGTGATTTTAATTGCAATTAGAATGATGAGTTTAATTGGAAATAGAATGGTGAGTTTAATTGGAATTACAATGATGAATTTAATTGGAATTAGAATGGTGAGTTTAATTGTAATTAGAATGGTGAGTTTAATTGGAATTAGAATGGTGAGATTAATTGTAATTAGAATGGTGAGTTTAATTGGAATTAGAATGGTGAGTTTTATTGGAATTAGAATGATGAGTGTAATTGGAATTAGAATGATGAGTTTAATTGGAATTAGAATGGTGAGTTTAATTGGAATTAGAATGGTGAGTTTAATTGGAATTAGAATGGTGAGTTTAATTGGAATTGGAATGGTGAGCTTAATTGGAGTTAGAATGGTGAGTTTAATTGGAATTAGAATGGTGAGTTTAATTGGAATTAGAATGGTTAGTTTTATTGGAATTAGAATGTTGAGTTTAATTGGAATTAGAATGGTGAGTTTAATTGGAATTAGAATGTTGAGTTTAATTGGAATTAGAATGATCAGTTTAATTGGAATTAGAATGGTGAGTTTAATTGTAATTAGAATGGTGAGTTTAATTGGAATTAGAATGGTGAGATTAATTGTAATTAGAATGGTGAGTTTAATTGGAATTAGAATGGTGAGTTTTATTGGAATTAGAATGATGAGTGTAATTGGAATTAGAATGATGAGTTTAATTGGAATTAGAATGGTGAGTTTAATTGGAATTAGAATGGTGAGTTTAATTGGAATTAGAATGGTGAGTTTAATTGGAATTGGAATGGTGAGCTTAATTGGAGTTAGAATGGTGAGTTTAATTGGAATTAGAATGGTGAGTTTAATTGGAATTAGAATGGTTAGTTTTATTGGAATTAGAATGGTGAGCTTAATTGGCGTTAGAATGTGAGTTTAATTGGAATTAGAATGGTGAGTTTAATTGGAATTAGAATGGTGACTTTAATTGGAATTAGAATGATGAGTTTAATTGGAATTAGAATGGTGAGTTTAATTGGAATTAGAATGATGAGTTTAATTGGAGTTAGAATGGTGAGTTTAATTGGAATTAGAATGATGAGTTTAATTGGAATTAGAATGGTGAGTTTAATTGGAATTAGAATGGTGAGGTTAATTGAAGTTAGAATGCTGAATTTAATTGGAATTAGAATGGTGAGTTTAATTGGAATTAGAATGGTGAGTTTAATTGGAATTAGAATGGTGATTTTAATTGGAATTAGAATGATGAGTTGAATTGGAATTAGAATGGTGAGTTTAATTGGAATTAGAATGGTGAGTTTAATTGGAGTTAGAATGGTGAGTTTAATTGGAATTAGAATGGTGAGTTTAATTGGAATTAGAATGTTGAGTTTAATTGGAATTAGAATGATGAGTTTAATTGGAATTAGAATGGTGATTTTAATTGGAATTAGAAGATGAATTTTATTGGAATTAGAATGATGAGTTTAATTGGAATTAGAATGGTGAGTTTTATTGGAATTAGAATGGTGAGATTAATTGTAATTAGAATGGTGAGTTTAATTGGAATTAGAATGGTGAGTTTTATTGGAATTAGAATGATGAGTGTAATTGGAATTAGAATGATGAGTTTAATTGGAATTAGAATGGTGAGTTTAATTGGAATTAGAATGGTGAGTTTAATTGGAATTAGAATGGTGAGTTTAATTGGAATTGGAATGGTGAGCTTAATTGGAGTTAGAATGGTGAGTTTAATTGGAATTAGAATGGTGAGTTTAATTGGAATTAGAATGGTTAGTTTTATTGGAATTAGAATGTTGAGTTTAATTGGAATTAGAATGGTGAGTTTAATTGGAATTAGAATGTTGAGTTTAATTGGAATTAGAATGATCAGTTTAATTGGAATTAGAATGGTGAGTTTAATTGTAATTAGAATGGTGAGTTTAATTGGAATTAGAATGGTGAGATTAATTGTAATTAGAATGGTGAGTTTAATTGGAATTAGAATGGTGAGTTTTATTGGAATTAGAATGATGAGTGTAATTGGAATTAGAATGATGAGTTTAATTGGAATTAGAATGGTGAGTTTAATTGGAATTAGAATGGTGAGTTTAATTGGAATTAGAATGGTGAGTTTAATTGGAATTGGAATGGTGAGCTTAATTGGAGTTAGAATGGTGAGTTTAATTGGAATTAGAATGGTGAGTTTAATTGGAATTAGAATGGTTAGTTTTATTGGAATTAGAATGTTGAGTTTAATTGGAATTAGAATGGTGAGTTTAATTGGAATTAGAATGTTGAGTTTAATTGGAATTAGAATGATCAGTTTAATTGGAATTAGAATGGTGAGTTTAATTGTAATTAGAATGGTGAGTTTAATTGGAATTAGAATGGTGAGATTAATTGTAATTAGAATGGTGAGTTTAATTGGAATTAGAATGGTGAGTTTTATTGGAATTAGAATGATGAGTGTAATTGGAATTAGAATGATGAGTTTAATTGGAATTAGAATGGTGAGTTTAATTGGAATTAGAATGGTGAGTTTAATTGGAATTAGAATGGTGAGTTTAATTGGAATTGGAATGGTGAGCTTAATTGGAGTTAGAATGGTGAGTTTAATTGGAATTAGAATGGTGAGTTTAATTGGAATTAGAATGGTTAGTTTTATTGGAATTAGAATGGTGAGCTTAATTGGCGTTAGAATGTGAGTTTAATTGGAATTAGAATGGTGAGTTTAATTGGAATTAGAATGGTGACTTTAATTGGAATTAGAATGATGAGTTTAATTGGAATTAGAATGGTGAGTTTAATTGGAATTAGAATGATGAGTTTAATTGGAGTTAGAATGGTGAGTTTAATTGGAATTAGAATGATGAGTTTAATTGGAATTAGAATGGTGAGTTTAATTGGAATTAGAATGGTGAGGTTAATTGAAGTTAGAATGCTGAATTTAATTGGAATTAGAATGGTGAGTTTAATTGGAATTAGAATGGTGAGTTTAATTGGAATTAGAATGGTGATTTTAATTGGAATTAGAATGATGAGTTGAATTGGAATTAGAATGGTGAGTTTAATTGGAATTAGAATGGTGAGTTTAATTGGAGTTAGAATGGTGAGTTTAATTGGAATTAGAATGGTGAGTTTAATTGGAATTAGAATGTTGAGTTTAATTGGAATTAGAATGATGAGTTTAATTGGAATTAGAATGGTGATTTTAATTGGAATTAGAAGATGAATTTTATTGGAATTAGAATGATGAGTTTAATTGGAATTAGAATGGTGAGTTTTATTGGAATTAGAATGGTGAGATTAATTGTAATTAGAATGGTGAGTTTAATTGGAATTAGAATGGTGAGTTTTATTGGAATTAGAATGATGAGTGTAATTGGAATTAGAATGATGAGTTTAATTGGAATTAGAATGGTGAGTTTAATTGGAATTAGAATGGTGAGTTTAATTGGAATTAGAATGGTGAGTTTAATTGGAATTGGAATGGTGAGCTTAATTGGAGTTAGAATGGTGAGTTTAATTGGAATTAGAATGGTGAGTTTAATTGGAATTAGAATGGTTAGTTTTATTGGAATTAGAATGTTGAGTTTAATTGGAATTAGAATGGTGAGTTTAATTGGAATTAGAATGTTGAGTTTAATTGGAATTAGAATGATCAGTTTAATTGGAATTAGAATGGTGAGTTTAATTGTAATTAGAATGGTGAGTTTAATTGGAATTAGAATGGTGAGATTAATTGTAATTAGAATGGTGAGTTTAATTGGAATTAGAATGGTGAGTTTTATTGGAATTAGAATGATGAGTGTAATTGGAATTAGAATGATGAGTTTAATTGGAATTAGAATGGTGAGTTTAATTGGAATTAGAATGGTGAGTTTAATTGGAATTAGAATGGTGAGTTTAATTGGAATTGGAATGGTGAGCTTAATTGGAGTTAGAATGGTGAGTTTAATTGGAATTAGAATGGTGAGTTTAATTGGAATTAGAATGGTTAGTTTTATTGGAATTAGAATGGTGAGCTTAATTGGCGTTAGAATGTGAGTTTAATTGGAATTAGAATGGTGAGTTTAATTGGAATTAGAATGGTGACTTTAATTGGAATTAGAATGATGAGTTTAATTGGAATTAGAATGGTGAGTTTAATTGGAATTAGAATGATGAGTTTAATTGGAGTTAGAATGGTGAGTTTAATTGGAATTAGAATGATGAGTTTAATTGGAATTAGAATGGTGAGTTTAATTGGAATTAGAATGGTGAGGTTAATTGAAGTTAGAATGCTGAATTTAATTGGAATTAGAATGGTGAGTTTAATTGGAATTAGAATGGTGAGTTTAATTGGAATTAGAATGGTGATTTTAATTGGAATTAGAATGATGAGTTGAATTGGAATTAGAATGGTGAGTTTAATTGGAATTAGAATGGTGAGTTTAATTGGAGTTAGAATGGTGAGTTTAATTGGAATTAGAATGGTGAGTTTAATTGGAATTAGAATGTTGAGTTTAATTGGAATTAGAATGATGAGTTTAATTGGAATTAGAATGGTGATTTTAATTGGAATTAGAAGATGAATTTTATTGGAATTAGAATGATGAGTTTAATTGGAATTAGAATGGTGAGTTTTATTGGAATTAGAATGGTGAGTTTAATTGGAGTTAGAATGGTGAGTTTAATTGGAATTAGAATGAAGAGTTTAATTGGAATTAGAATGGTGAGTTTAAGTGTAATTAGAATGTTGATTTTAATAGGAATTAGAATGGTGATTTTAATTGGAATTAGAATGGTGAGTTTAATTGGAGTTAGAATGGTGAGTTTAATTGGAATTAGAATGTTGAGTTTAATTGGAATTAGAATGGTGAGTTTAATTGGAATTAGAATGGTGAGCTTAATTGGAATTAGAATGGTGAGTTTAATTGGAATTAGAATGGTGACTTTAATTGGAATTAGAATGATGAGTTTAATTGGAGTTAGAATGGTGAGTTTAATTGGAATTAGAATGAAGAGTTTAATTGGAATTAGAATGGTGAGTTTAAGTGTAATTAGAATGTTGATTTTAATAGGAATTAGAATGGTGATTTTAATTGGAATTAGAATGGTGAGTTTAATTGGAGTTAGAATGGTGAGTTTAATTGGAATTACAATGGTGAGTTTAATTGGAATTAGAATGGTGATTTTAATTGGAGTTCGAATGGTGAGTTTAATTGGAATTAGAATGAAGAGTTTAATTGATATTAGAATGGTAAGTTTAAGTGTAATTAGAATGTTGATTTAATAGGAATTAGAATGGTGATTTTAATTGCAATTAGAATGATGAGTTTAATTGGAAATAGAATGGTGAGTTTAATTGGAATTACAATGATGATTTTAATTGGAATTAGAATGGTGAGTTTAATTGGAATAAGAATGGCGAGTTTAATTGGAATTAGAATGCTGAGTTGAATTGGAATTAGAATGATGAGTTTAATTGGAATTAGAATGATGAGTTTAATTGGAATTAGAATGGTGAGTTTAATTGGAATTAGAATGGTGAGTTTAATTGGAATTAGAATGCTGAGTTGAATTGGAATTAGAATGCTCAGTTGAATTGGAATTAGAATGATGAGTTTAATTGGAATTAGAATGATGAGCTTAATTGGAATTAGAACGTTGAGTTTAATTGGAATTAGAATGATCAATTTAATTGGAATTAGAATGGTGAGTTTAATTGTAATTAGAATGGTGAGTTTAATTGGAATTAGAATGGTGAGATTAATTGTAATTAGAATGGTGAGTTTAATTGGAATTAGAATGGTGAGTTTTATTGGAATTCGAATGATGAGTGTAATTGGAATTAGAATGATGAGTTTAATTGGAATTAGAATGGTGAGTTTAATTGGAATTAGAATGGTGAGTTTAATTGGAATTAGAATGGTGAGTTTAATTGGAATTAGAATGGTGAGCTTAATTGGAGTTATTTTGGTGAGTTTAATTGGAATTAGAATGGTGAGTTTAATTGGAATTAGAATGGTTAGTTTTATTGGAATTAGAATGGTGAGCTTAATTGGCGTTAGAATGTGAGTTTAATTGGAATTAGAATGGTGAGTTTAATTGGAATTAGAATGGTGACTTTAATTGGAATTAGAATGATGAGTTTAATTGGAATTAGAATGGTGAGTTTAATTGGAATTAGAATGATGAGTTTAATTGGAGTTAGAATGGTGAGTTTAATTGGAATTAGAATGATGAGTTTAATTGGAATTAGAATGGTGAGTTTAATTGGAATTAGAATGGTGAGGTTAATTGAAGTTAGAATGCTGAATTTAATTGGAATTAGAATGGTGTGTTTAATTGGAATTAGAATGGTTAGTTTAATTGGAATTAGAATGGTGAGTTTAATTGTAATTAGAATGGTGAGTTTAATTGGAGTTAGAATGGTGAGTTTAATTGGAATTAGAATGGTGAGTTTAATTGGAATTAGAATGTTGAGTTTAATTGGAATTAGAATGATGAGTTTAATTGGAATTAGAATGGTGATTTTAATTGGAATTAGAAGATGAATTTTATTGGAATTAGAATGATGAGTTTAATTGGAATTAGAATGGTGAGTTTAATTGGAGTTAGAATGGTGAGTTTAATTGGAATTAGATTGGTCAGTTTAATTGGAATTAGAATGTTGAGTTTAATTGGAATTAGAATGATGAGTTTAATTGGAATTAGAATGTTGAGTTTAATTGGAATTAGAATGATGAGTTTAATTGGAATTAGAATGGTGAGTTTAATTGGAATTAGAATGGTGAATTTTATTGGAATTAGAATGATGAGTTTAATTGGAATTAGAATGGTGACTTTAATTCGAATTAGAATGGTGACTTTAATAGGAATTAGAATGGTGAGTTTAATTGGAATTAGAATGGTGAGTTTAATTGGAATTAGAATGGTGATTTTAATTGGAATTAGAATGGTGAGTTTAATTGGAATTAGAATGGTGAGTTTAATTGGAATTAGAATGCTGATTTTAATTGGAATTAGAATGTTGAGTTTAATTGGAATTAGAATGGTGATTTTAATTGGAATTAGAATGTTGAGTTTAATAGGAATTAGAATGATGATTTTAATTGGAATTAGAATGGTGAGTTTAATTGGAATTAGAAAGGTGAGTTTAATTGGAATAACAATGGTGAGTTTAATTGGAATCAGAATGGTGATTTTAATTGGAATTAGAATGGTGAGTTTAATTTGAATTAGAATGGTGAGTTTAATTGGAATCAGAATGATGATTTTAATAGGAATTAGAATGGTGAGTTTAATTGGAATTACAATGGTGACTTTAATTGGCATTAGAATCGTGATTTTAATTGGAATTAGAATGGTGAGTTTTATTGGAATTAGAATGGTGAGTTTAATTGGAATTAGAATGGTGAGTTTAATTGGAATTAGAATGGTGAGTTTAATTGGAATTAGAATGGTGAGTTTTATTGGAATTAGAATGATGAGTTTAATTGGAATTAGAATGATGATTTTAATTGGAATTAGAATGATGAGTTTAATTGAAATTAGAATGGTGAATTTAATTGGAATTAGAATGGTGAGTTTAATTGGAATTAGAATGCTGATTTTAATTGGAATTAGAATGGTGAGTTTTATTGGAATTAGAATGGTGAGTTTAATTTGAATTAGAATGTTGAGTTTAATTGGAATTAGAATGGTGATTTTAATTGTAATTAGAATGGTGAGTTTTATTGGAATTAGAATGATGAGTTGAATTGGAATTAGAATGCTGAGTTGAATTGGAATTAGAATGATGAGTTTAATTGGAATTAGAATGATGAGTTTAATTGGAATTAGAATGGTGAGTTTAATTGGAATTAGAATGATGACTTTAATTGGAATTAGAATGGTGAGTTTAATTGGAATTAGAATGATGAGTTTAATTGGAATTGGAACGGTGAGTTTAATTGGAATTAGAATGGTGAGTTTAATTGGAATTAGAATGGTGAGTTTAATTGGAATTAGAATGGTGATTTTAATTGGAATTAGAATGGTGAGTTTAATTGGAATTAGAATGGTGAGTTTAATTGGAATTAGAATGGAGAGTTTAATTGGAATTAGAATGGTGAGTTTAATTGGAATTAGAATGATGAGTTTAATTGGAATTAGAATGGTGAGTTTAATTGGAATTAGAATGCTGAGTTGAATTGGAATTAGAATGCTGAGTTGAATTGGAATCAAAATGATGAGTTTAATTGGAATTAGAATGATGAGTTTAATTGGAATTACAATGGTGAGTTTAATTGGAATTAGAATGGTGATTTTAATTGGAGTTAGAATGGTGAGTTTAATTGGAATTAGAATGAAGAGTTTAATTGATATTAGAATGGTAAGTTTAAGTGTAATTAGAATGTTGATTTAATAGGAATTAGAATGGTGATTTTAATTGCAATTAGAATGATGAGTTTAATTGGAAATAGAATGGTGAGTTTAATTGGAATTACAATGATGAATTTAATTGGAATTAGAATGGTAAGTTTAATTGGAATTAGAATGATGAGTTTAATTGGAATTAGAATGGTGAGTTTAATTGGAATAAGAATGGCGAGTTTAATTGGAATTAGAATGCTGAGTTGAATTGGAATTAGAATGATGAGTTTAATTGGAATTAGAATGATGAGTTTAATTGGAATTAGAATGGTGAGTTTAATTGGAATTAGAATGGTGAGTTTAATTGTAATTAGAATGCTGAGTTGAATTGGAATTAGAATGCTCAGTTGAATTGGAATTAGAATGATGAGTTTAATTGGAATTAGAATGATGAGCTTAATTGGAATTAGAATGTTGAGTTTAATTGGAATTAGAATGATCAGTTTAATTGGAATTAGAATGGTGAGTTTAATTGTAATTAGAATGGTGAGTTTAATTGGAATTAGAATGGTGAGATTAATTGTAATTGGAATGGTGAGTTTAATTGGAATTAGAATGGTGAGTTTTATTGGAATTCGAATGATGAGTGTAATTGGAATTAGAATGATGAGTTTAATTGGAATTAGAATGGTGAGTTTAATTGGAATTAGAATGGTGAGTTTAATTGGAATTAGAATGGTGAGCTTAATTGGAGTTATTTTGGTGAGTTTAATTGGAATTAGAATGGTGAGTTTAATTGGAATTAGAATGGTTAGTTTTATTGGAATTAGAATGGTGAGCTTAATTGGCGTTAGAATGTGAGTTTAATTGGAATTAGAATGGTGAGTTTAATTGGAATTAGAATGGTGACTTTAATTGGAATTAGAATGATGAGTTTAATTGGAATTAGAATGGTGAGTTTAATTGGAATTAGAATGATGAGTTTAATTGGAGTTAGAATGGTGAGTTTAATTGGAATTAGAATGATGAGTTTAATTGGAATTAGAATGGTGAGTTTAATTGGAGTTAGAATGGTGAGTTTAATTGGAATTAGATTGGTGAGTTTAATTGGAATTAGAATGTTGAGTTTAATTGGAATTAGAATGATGAGTTTAATTGGAATTAGAATGTTGAGTTTAATTGGAATTAGAATGATGAGTTTAATTGGAATTAGAATGGTGAGTTTAATTGGAATTAGAATGGTGAATTTTATTGGAATTAGAATGATGAGTTTAATTGGAATTAGAATGGTGACTTTAATTCGAATTAGAATGGTGACTTTAATAGGAATTAGAATGGTGAGTTTAATTGGAATTAGAATGGTGAGTTTAATTGGAATTAGAATGGTGATTTTAATTGGAATTAGAATGGTGAGTTTAATTGGAATTATTATGGTGAGTTTAATTGGAATTAGAATGCTGATTTTAATTGGAATTAGAATGTTGAGTTTAATTGGAATTAGAATGGTGATTTTAATTGGAATTAGAATGTTGAGTTTAATAGGAATTAGAATGATGATTTTAATTGGAATTAGAATGGTGAGTTTAATTGGAATTAGAAAGGTGAGTTTAATTGGAATAACAATGGTGAGTTTAATTGGAATCAGAATGGTGATTTTAATTGGAATTAGAATGGTGAGTTTAATTTGAATTAGAATGGTGAGTTTAATTGGAATCAGAATGATGATTTTAATAGGAATTAGAATGGTGAGTTTAATTGGAATTACAATGGTGACTTTAATTGGCATTAGAATCGTGATTTTAATTGGAATTAGAATGGTGAGTTTTATTGGAATTAGAATGGTGAGTTTAATTGGAATTAGAATGGTGAGTTTAATTGGAATTAGAATGGTGAGTTTAATTGGAATTAGAATGGTGAGTTTTATTGGAATTAGAATGATGAGTTTAATTGGAATTAGAATGATGATTTTAATTGGAATTAGAATGATGAGTTTAATTGAAATTAGAATGGTGAGTTTAATTGGAATTAGAATGTTGAGTTTAATTGGAATTAGAATGGTGATTTTAATTGTAATTAGAATGGTGAGTTTTATTGGAATTAGAATGATGAGTTGAATTGGAATTAGAATGCTGAGTTGAATTGGAATTAGAATGATGAGTTTAATTGGAATTAGAATGATGAGTTTAATTGGAATTAGAATGGTGAGTTTAATTGGAATTAGAATGATGACTTTAATTGGAATTAGAATGGTGAGTTTAATTGGAATTAGAATGATGAGTTTAATTGGAATTGGAACGGTGAGTTTAATTGCAATTAGAATGGTGAGTTTAATTGGAATTAGAATGGTGAGTTTAATTGGAATTAGAATGGTGAGTTTAATTGGAATTAGAATGGTGATTTTAATTGGAATTAGAATGGTGAGTTTAATTGGAATTAGAATGGTGAGTTTAATTGGAATTAGAATGGAGAGTTTAATTGGAATTAGAATGGTGAGTTTAATTGGAATTAGAATGATGAGTTTAATTGGAATTAGAATGGTGAGTTTAATTGGAATTAGAATGCTGAGTTGAATTGGAATTAGAATGCTGAGTTGAATTGGAATCAAAATGATGAGTTTAATTGGAATTAGAATGATGAGTTTAATTGGAATTAGAATGGTGAGTTTAATTGGAATTAGAATGGTGAGTTTAATTGGAATTAGAATGCTGAGTTGAATTGGAATTAGAATGCTGGGTTGAATTGGAATTAGAATGGTGAGTTTAATTGGAATTAGAATGGTGAGTTTAATAGGAATTAGAATGCTGAGTTGAATTGGAATTAGAATGATGAGTTGAATTGGAATTAGAATGATGAGTTTAATTGGAATTAGAATGATGAGTTTAATTGGAATTAGAATGGTGAGTTTAATTGGAATTAGAATGTTGAGTTTAATTGTAATTAGAATGGTGAGTTTAATTTGAATCAGAATGCTGAGTTTAATTGGAGTTAGAATGGTGAGTTTAATTGGAATTAGAATGGTGAGTTTAATTGTAATTAGAATGGTGAGTTTAAATGTAATTAGAATGGTGAGTTTAATTGTAATTAGAATGGTGAGTTTAATTGGAATTAGAATGGTGAGTTTTATTGGAATTAGAATGAGGAGTTTAATTGGAATTAGAATGATGAGTTTAATTGGAATTACAATGGCGAGTTTAATTGGAATTAGAATGGTGAGTTTAATTGGAATTAGAATGTTGAGTTTAATTGGAATTAGAATGGTGAGTTTAACTGGAATTAGAATGGTGAGCTTAATTCGAGTTAGAATGGTGAGCTTAATTGGAATTAGAATGGTGAGTTTAATTGGAATTAGAATGGTTAATTTTATTGGAATTAGAATGGTGAGCTTAATTGGAGTTAGAATGGTGAGTTTAATTGGAATTAGAATCGTGAGTTTAATTGGAATTAGAATGATGAGTTTAATTGGAGTTAGAATGGTGAGTTTAATTGGAATTAGAATGATGATTTTAATTGGAATTAGAATGGTGAGTTTAATTGGAATTAGAATGGTGAGGTTAATTGGAGTCAGAATGCTGAGTTTAATTGGAATTACAATGGTGAGTTTAATTGGAATTAGAATGGTGAGTTTATTTGGAATTAGAATGGTGATTTTAATTGGAATTAGAATGATGAGTTTAATTGGAATTAGAATGGTGAGTTTAATTGGAATTAGAATGGTGAGTTTAATTGGAGTTAGAATGGTGAGTTTAATTGGAATTAGATTGGTGAGTTTAATTGGAATTAGAATGTTGAGTTTAATTGGAATTAGAATGATGAGTTTAATTGGAATTAGAATGGTGAGTTTAATTGGAATTAGAATGGTGAATTTTATTGAAATTAGAATGATGAGTTTAATTGGAATTAGAATGGTGACTTTAATTGGAATTAGAACGGTGACTTTAATTGCAATTAGAATGGTGAGTTTAATTGGAATTAGAATGCTGAGTTGAAATGGAATTAGAATGGTGATTTTAATTGGAATTAGAATGATGAGTTTAATTGGAATTAGAATGGTGAGTTTAATTGGAATTAGAATGGTGAGTTTTATTGGAGTTAGAATGGTGAGTTTAATTGGAATTAGAAAGGTGAGTTTAATTGGAATTAGAATGTTGAGTTTAATTGGAATTAGAATGATGAGTTTAATTGGAACTAGAATGGTGAGATTAATTGGAATTAGAATGGTGATTTTTATTGGAATTAGAATGATGATTTTAATTGAAATTAGAATGGTGACTTTAATTGGAATTAGAATGGTGAGTTAAATTGGAATTAGAATGGTGAGTTTAATTGGAATTAGAATGATGAGTCTAATTGGAATTAGAATGGTGAGTTTAATTGGAATTAGAATGGTGATTTTAATTGGAATTAGAACGGTGATTTTAATTGGAATTAGAATGGTGAGTTTAATTGGAATTAGAATGATGAGTTTAATTGGAAATAGAATGGTGAGTTTAATTGGAATTAGAATGATGAGTTTAATTGGAATTAGAATGGTGAATTTAATTGGAATTAGAATGATGAGTTTAATTGGAATTAGAATGGTGAGTTTAATTGGAATTAGAATGGTGAGTTTAATTGGAATTAGAATGCTGAGTTGAATTGGAATTAGAATGCTGAGTTGAATTGGAATTAGAATGATGAGTTTAATTGGAATTAGAATGATGATTTTAATTGGAATTAGAATGGTGAGTTGAATTGGAATTAGAATGCTGAGTTGAATTGGAATTAGAATGGTGATTTTAATTGGAATTAGAATGGTGAGTTTAATTGGAATTAGAATGATGAGTTTAATTGGAAATAGAATGGTGAGTTTAATTGGAATTAGAATGATGATTTTAATTGGAATTAGAATGGTGAGTTTAATTCGAATTAGAATGATGAGTTTAATTGGAATTAGAATGGTGAGTTTAATTGGAATAAGAATGGCGAGTTTAATTGGAATTAGAATGCTGAGTTGAATTGGAATTAGAATGATGAGTTTAATTGGAATTAGAATGAAGAGTTTAATTGGAATTAGAATGGTGAGTTTAATTGGAATTGGAATGGTGAGTTTAATTGGAATTAGAATGCTGAGTTGAATTGGAATTAGAATGCTCAGTTGAATTGGAATTAGAATGATGAGTTTAATTGGAATTAGAATGATGAGTTTAATTGGAATTAGAATGTTGAGTTTAATTGGAATTAGAATGATCAGTTTAATTGGAATTAGAATGGTGAGTTTAATTGTAATTAGAATGGTGAGTTTAATTGGAATTAGAATGGTGAGTTTAATTGTAATTAGAATGGTGAGTTTAATTGGAATTAGAATGGTGAGTTTTATTGGAATTAGAATGATGCGTGTAATTGGAATTAGAATGATGAGTTTAATTGGAATTAGAATGGTGATTTTAATTGGAATTAGAATGTTGAGTTTAATTGGAATTAGAATGGTGAGTTTAATTGGAATTAGAATGGTGAGCTTAATTGGAGTTAGAATGGTGAGTTTAATTGGAATTAGAATGGTGAGTTTAATTGGAATTAGAATGGTTAGTTTTATTGGAATTAGAATGGTGAGCTTAATTGGCGTTAGAATGGTGAGTTTAATTGGAATTAGAATGGTGAATTTAATTGGAATTAGAATGGTGACTTTAATTGGAATTAGAATGATGAGTTTAATTGGAATTAGAATGGTGAGTTTAATTGGAATTAGAATGATGAGTTTAATTGGAGTTAGAATGGTGAGTTTAATTGGAATTAGAATGATGAGTTTAATTGGAATTAGAATGGTGAGTTTAATTGGAATTAGAATGGTGAGGTTAATTGAAGTTAGAATGCTGAATTTAATTGGAATTAGAATGGTGAGTTTAATTGGAATTAGAATGGTGAGTTTAATTGGAATTAGAATGGTGATTTTAATTGGAATTAGAATGATGAGTTGAATTGGAATTAGAATGGTGAGTTTAATTGGAATTAGAATGGTGAGTTTAATTGGAGTTAGAATGGTGAGTTTAATTGGAATTAGAATGGTGAGTTCAATTGGAATTAGAATGTTGAGTTTAATTGGAATTAGAATGATGAGTTTAATTGGAATTAGAATGGTGATTTTAATTGGAATTAGAAGATGAATTTTATTGGAATTAGAATGATGAGTTTAATTGGAATTAGAATGGTGAGTTTAATTGGAATTAGAATGGTGAGTTTAATTGGAATTAGAATGCTGAGTTGAATTGGAATTAGAATGGTGATTTTAATTGGAGTTAGAATGATGAGTTTAATTGGAATTAGAATGGTGAGTTTAATTGGAATTAGAATGGTGACTTTAATTGGAGTTAGAATGGTGAGTTTAATTGGAATTAGAATGGTGAGTTTAATTGGAATTAGAAAAGTGAATTTAATTGGAATTAGAATGGTGAGTTTAATTGGAATTAGAATGGTTAGTTTAATTGGAATTAGAATGGTGATTTTAATTGGAATTAGAATGGTGTGTTTAATTGGAATTAGAATGGTCAGTTTAATTGGAATTAGAATGGTGAGTTTAATTGGAATTAGAATGGTGAGTTTAATTGGAATTAGAATGGTGAGTTTAATTGGAATTAGAATGGTGATTTTAATTGGAGTTAGAATGGTGAGTTTAATTGGAATTAGAATGGTGAGTTTAATTGGAATTAGAATGGTGAGTTTAATTGGAATCAGAATGGTGATTTTAATTGGAATTAGAATGGTGAGTTTAATTGGAATTAGAATGGTGAGTTTAATTGGAATTAGAATGGTGAGTTTAATTGGAATAAGAATGATGAGTTTAATTGGAATTAGAATGGTGATTATAATTGGAAATAGAATGGTGAGATTAATTGGAATTAGAATGGTGATTTTTATAGGAATTAAAATGGTGAGTTTAATTTGGAATTAGAATGGTGATTTTAATTGGAATTAGAATGGTGAGTTTAATTGGAATTAGAATGGTGAATTTAATTGGAATTAGAATGGTGATTATAATTGGAAATAGAAGGGTGAGTTTAATTGTAATTAGAATGGTGATTTATATAGGAGTTAAAATGGTGAGTTTAATTGGAATTAGAATGGTGATTTTAATTGGAATTAGAATGGTGAGTTTAATTGGAATTAGAATGGTCATTTTAATTGGAATTAGAATGGTGATTATAATTGGAATTAGAATGGTGATTTTAATTGTAATTAGAATGGTGATTTTTATAGGAATTAAAATGGTGAGTTTAATTGGAATTAGAATGGTGATTTTAATTGGAATTAGAATGGTGAGTTTAATTGGAATTAGAATGGTGAGTTTAATTGGAATTAGAATGGTGAGTTTAATTGGAATCAGAATGGTGATTTTAATTGGAATTAGAATGGTGATTTTAATTGTAGTAGGAATGGTGATTGTTATAGGAATTAAAATGGTGAGTTTAATTGGAATTAGAATGGTGATTTTAATTGGAATTAGAATGTTGAGTTTAATTGGAATTAGAATGATGAGTTTAATTGGAATTAGAATGGTGATTTTAATTGGAATTAGAATGGTGTGTTTAATTGGAATTAGAATGGTGCTTTTAATTGGAATTAGAATGGTGATTTTAATTTGAATTAGAATGGTGAGTTTAATTGGAATTAGAATGGTGATTTTAATTGGAATTAGTATGGTGATTTTAATTGGATTTAGAATGTTGAGTTTAATTGGAATTAGAATGGTGAGTTTAATTGGAATTAGACTGGTGAGTTTATTTGGAATTAGAATGATGAGTTTAATTGGAATTAGAATGGTGAGTTTAATTGGAATTAGAATGGTGAGTTTAATTGGAGTTAGAATGGTGAGTTTAATTGGAATTAGAATGGTGAGTTTAATTGGAATTAGAAAAGTGAATTTAATTGGAATTAGAATGGTGAGTTTAATTGGAATTAGAATGGTGAGTCTAATTGGAATTAGAATGGTGATTTTAATTGGAATTAGAATGGTGTGTTTAATTGGAATTAGAATGGTGAGTTTAATTGGAATTAGAGTGGTGAGTTTAATTGGAATTAGAATGGTGAGTTTAATTGGAATTAGAATGGTGATTTTAATTGGAGTTAGAATGGTGAGTTTAATTGGAATTAGAATGGTGAGTTTAATTGGAATTAGAATGGTGAGTTTAATTGGAATCAGAATGGTGATTTTAATTGGAATTAGAATGGTGAGTTTAATAGGAATTAGAATGGTGAGTTTAATTGGAGTAAGAATGATGAGTTTAATTGGAATTAGAATGGTGATTATAATTGGAAATAGAATGGTGAGATTAATTGGAATTAGAATGGTGATTTTTATAGGAATTAAAATGGTGAGTTTAATTTGGAATTAGAATGGTGATTTTAATTGGAGTTAGAATGGTGAGTTTAATTGGAATTAGAATGGTGAGTTTAATTGGAATTAGAATGGTGAGTTTAATTGGAATCAGAATGGTGATTTTAATTGGAATTAGAATGGTGAGTTTAATTGGAATTAGAATGGTGAGTTTAATTGGAATAAGAATGATGAGTTTAATTGGAATTAGAATGGTGATTATAATTGGAAATAGAATGGTGAGATTAATTGGAATTAGAATGGTGATTTTTATAGGAATTAAAATGGTGAGTTTAATTTTGAATTAGAATGGTGATTTTAATTGGAATTAGAATGGTGAGTTTAATTGGAATTAGAATGGTGAGTTTAATTGGAATTAGAATGGTGATTATAATTGGAAATAGAAGGATGAGTTTCATTGTAATTAGAATGGTGATTTTTATAGGAATTAAAATGGTGAGTTTAATTGGAATTAGAATGGTGATTTTAATTGGAATTAGAATGGTGAGTTTAATTGGAATTAGAATGGTCATTTTAATTGGAATTAGAATGGTGATTATAATTGGAATTAGAATGGTGATTTTAATTGTAATTAGAATGGTGATTTTTATAGGAATTAAAATGGTGAGTTTAATTGGAATTAGAATGGTGATTTTAATTGGAATTAGAATGGTGAGTTTAATTGGTATTATAATGGTGAGTTTAATTGGAATTAGAATGGTGATTTTAATTGGAATTAGAATGGTGATTTTAATTGGAATTAGAATTGTGATTTTAATTGGAATTAGACTGGTGAGTTTAATTGGAATTAGAATGGTGAGTTTCATTGGAATTAGAATGGTGAGTTTAATTGGAATTAGAATTGTGAGTTTAATTGGAATTAGAATGATGATTTTAATTGTAATTAGAATGGTGAGTTTAATTGGAATTAGAATGGTGACTTTAATTGGAATTAGAATGGTGAGTTTAATTGGAATTAGAATGGTGAGTTTAATTGGAATTAGAATGATCAGTTTAATTGGAATTAGAATGGTGAGTTTAATTGTAATTAGAATGGTGAGTTTAATTGGAATTAGAATGGTGAGTTTAATTGTAATTAGAATGGTGAGTTTAATTGGAATTAGAATGGTGAGTTTTATTGGAATTAGAATGATGAGTGTAATTGGAATTAGAATGATGAGTTTAATTGGAATTAGAATGGTGATTTTAATTGGAATTAGAATGTTGAGTTTAATTGGAATTAGAATGGTGAGTTTAATTGGAATTAGAATGGTGAGCTTAATTGGAGTTAGAATGGTGAGTTTAATTGGAATTAGAATGGTGAGTTTAATTGGAATTAGAATGGTTAGTTTTATTGGAATTAGAATGGTGAGCTTAATTGGCGTTAGAATGGTGAGTTTAATTGGAATTAGAATGGTGAGTTTAATTGGAATTAGAATGGTGACTTTAATTGGAATTAGAATGATGAGTTTAATTGGAATTAGAATGGTGAGTTTAATTGGAATTAGAATGATGAGTTTAATTGGAGTTAGAATGGTGAGTTTAATTGGAATTAGAATGATGAGTTTAATTGGAATTAGAATGGTGAGTTTAATTGGAATTAGAATGGTGAGGTTAATTGAAGTTAGAATGCTGAATTTAATTGGAATTAGAATGGTGAGTTTAATTGGAATTAGAATGGTGAGTTTAATTGGAATTAGAATGGTGATTTTAATTGGAATTAGAATGATGAGTTGAATTGGAATTAGAATGGTGAGTTTAATTGGAATTAGAATGGTGAGTTTAATTGGAGTTAGAATGGTGAGTTTAATTGGAATTAGAATGGTGAGTTCAATTGGAATTAGAATGTTGAGTTTAATTGGAATTAGAATGATGAGTTTAATTGGAATTAGAATGGTGATTTTAATTGGAATTAGAAGATGAATTTTATTGGAATTAGAATGATGAGTTTAATTGGAATTAGAATGGTGACTTTAATTGGAATTAGAATGGTGAGTTTAATTGGAATTAGAATGGTGAGTTTAATTGGAATTAGAATGGTGAATTTTATTGAAATTAGAATGATGAGTTTAATTGGAATTAGAATGGTGACTTTAATTGGAATTAGAACGGTGACTTTAATTGCAATTAGAATGGTGAGTTTAATTGGAATTAGAATGCTGAGTTGAAATGGAATTAGAATGGTGATTTTAATTGGAATTAGAATGATGAGTTTAATTGGAATTAGAATGGTGAGTTTAATTGGAATTAGAATGGTGAGTTTTATTGGAGTTAGAATGGTGAGTTTAATTGGAATTAGAATGTTGAGTTTAATTGGAATTAGAATGATGAGTTTAATTGGAAATAGAATGGTGAGATTAATTGGAATTAGAATGGTGATTTTTATTGGAATTAGAATGATGATTTTAATTGAAATTAGAATGGTGACTTTAATTGGAATTAGAATGGTGAGTTAAATTGGAATTAGAATGGTGAGTTTAATTGGAATTAGAATGATGAGTCTAATTGGAATTAGAATGGTGAGTTTAATTGGAATTAGAATGGTGATTTTAATTGGAATTAGAACGGTGATTTTAATTGGAATTAGAATGGTGAGTTTAATTGGAATTAGAAAGGTGAGTTTAATTGGAATTAGAATGTTGAGTTTAATTGGAATTAGAAAGGTGAGTTTAATTGGAATTAGAATGGTGAGTTTAATTGGAATTAGAAAGGTGAGTTTAATTGGAATTAGAATGTTGAGTTTAATTGGAATTAGAATGATGAGTTTAATTGGAAATAGAATGGTGAGATTAATTGGAATTAGAATGGTGATTTTTATTGGAATTAGAATGATGATTTTAATTGAAATTAGAATGGTGACTTTAATTGGAATTAGAATGGTGAGTTAAATTGGAATTAGAATGGTGAGTTTAATTGGAATTAGAATGATGAGTCTAATTGGAATTAGAATGGTGAGTTTAATTGGAATTAGAATGGTGATTTTAATTGGAATTAGAACGGTGATTTTAATTGGAATTAGAATGGTGAGTTTAATTGGAATTAGAATGATGAGTTTAATTGGAAATAGAATGGTGAGTTTAATTGGAATTAGAATGATGAGTTTAATTGGAATTAGAATGGTGAATTTAATTGGAATTAGAATGATGAGTTTAATTGGAATTAGAATGGTGAGTTTAATTGGAATTAGAATGGTGAGTTTAATTGGAATTAGAATGCTAAGTTGAATTGGAATTAGAATGCTGAGTTGAATTGGAATTAGAATGATGAGTTTAATTGGAATTAGAATGATGATTTTAATTGGAATTAGAATGGTGAGTTGAATTGGAATTAGAATGCTGAGTTGAATTGGAATTAGAATGGTGATTTTAATTGGAATTAGAATGGTGAGTTTAATTGGAATTAGAATGATGAGTTTAATTGGAAATAGAATGGTGAGTTTAATTGGAATTAGAATGATGATTTTAATTGGAATTAGAATGGTGAGTTTAATTCGAATTAGAATGATGAGTTTAATTGGAATTAGAATGGTGAGTTTAATTGGAATAAGAATGGCGAGTTTAATTGGAATTAGAATGCTGAGTTGAATTGGAATTAGAATGATGAGTTTAATTGGAATTAGAATGGTGAGTTTAATTGGAATTAGAATGGTGAGTTTAATTGGAATTAGAATGCTGAGTTGAATTGGAATTAGAATGCTCAGTTGAATTGGAATTAGAATGATGAGTTTAATTGGAATTAGAATGATGAGTTTAATTGGAATTAGAATGTTGAGTTTAATTGGAATTAGAATGATCAGTTTAATTGGAATTAGAATGGTGAGTTTAATTGTAATTAGAATGGTGAGTTTAATTGGAATTAGAATGGTGAGTTTAATTGTAATTAGAATGGTGAGTTTAATTGGAATTAGAATGGTGAGTTTTATTGGAATTAGAATGATGCGTGTAATTGGAATTAGAATGATGAGTTTAATTGGAATTAGAATGGTGATTTTAATTGGAATTAGAATGTTGAGTTTAATTGGAATTAGAATGGTGAGTTTAATTGGAATTAGAATGGTGAGCTTAATTGGAGTTAGAATGGTGAGTTTAATTGGAATTAGAATGGTGAGTTTAATTGGAATTAGAATGGTTAGTTTTATTGGAATTAGAATGGTGAGCTTAATTGGCGTTAGAATGGTGAGTTTAATTGGAATTAGAATGGTGAGTTTAATTGGAATTAGAATGGTGACTTTAATTGGAATTAGAATGATGAGTTTAATTGGAATTAGAATGGTGAGTTTAATTGGAATTAGAATGATGAGTTTAATTGGAGTTAGAATGGTGAGTTTAATTGGAATTAGAATGATGAGTTTAATTGGAATTAGAATGGTGAGTTTAATTGGAATTAGAATGGTGAGGTTAATTGAAGTTAGAATGCTGAATTTAATTGGAATTAGAATGGTGAGTTTAATTGGAATTAGAATGGTGAGTTTAATTGGAATTAGAATGGTGATTTTAATTGGAATTAGAATGATGAGTTGAATTGGAATTAGAATGGTGAGTTTAATTGGAATTAGAATGGTGAGTTTAATTGGAGTTAGAATGGTGAGTTTAATTGGAATTAGAATGGTGAGTTCAATTGGAATTAGAATGTTGAGTTTAATTGGAATTAGAATGATGAGTTTAATTGGAATTAGAATGGTGATTTTAATTGGAATTAGAAGATGAATTTTATTGGAATTAGAATGATGAGTTTAATTGGAATTAGAATGGTGAGTTTAATTGGAATTAGAATGGTGAGTTTAATTGGAATTAGAATGCTGAGTTGAATTGGAATTAGAATGGTGATTTTAATTGGAGTTAGAATGATGAGTTTAATTGGAATTAGAATGGTGAGTTTAATTGGAATTAGAATGGTGACTTTAATTGGAGTTAGAATGGTGAGTTTAATTGGAATTAGAATGGTGAGTTTAATTGGAATTAGAAAAGTGAATTTAATTGGAATTAGAATGGTGAGTTTAATTGGAATTAGAATGGTTAGTTTAATTGGATTTGAATGGTGATTTTAATTGGAATTAGAATGGTGTGTTTAATTGGAATTAGAATGGTCAGTTTAATTGGAATTAGAATGGTGAGTTTAATTGGAATTAGAATGGTGAGTTTAATTGGAATTAGAATGGTGATTTTAATTGGAGTTAGAATGGTGAGTTTAATTGGAATTAGAATGGTGAGTTTAATTGGAATCAGAATGGTGATTTTAATTGGAATTAGAATGGTGAGTTTAATTGGAATTAGAATGGTGAGTTTAATTGGAATTAGAATGGTGAGTTTAATTGGAATAAGAATGATGAGTTTAATTGGAATTAGAATGGTGATTATAATTGGAAATAGAATGGTGAGATTAATTGGAATTAGAATGGTGATTTTTATAGGAATTAAAATGGTGAGTTTAATTTGGAATTAGAATGGTGATTTTAATTGGAATTAGAATGGTGAGTTTAATTGGAATTAGAATGGTGAATTTAATTGGAATTAGAATGGTGATTATAATTGGAAATAGAAGGGTGAGTTTAATTGTAATTAGAATGGTGATTTATATAGGAGTTAAAATGGTGAGTTTAATTGGAATTAGAATGGTGATTTTAATTGGAATTAGAATGGTGAGTTTAATTGGAATTAGAATGGTCATTTTAATTGGAATTAGAATGGTGATTATAATTGGAATTAGAATGGTGATTTTAATTGTAATTAGAATGGTGATTTTTATAGGAATTAAAATGGTGAGTTTAATTGGAATTAGAATGGTGATTTTAATTGGAATTAGAATGGTGAGTTTAATTGGAATTAGAATGGTGAGTTTAATTGGAATTAGAATGGTGAGTTTAATTGGAATCAGAATGGTGATTTTAATTGGAATTAGAATGGTGATTTTAATTGTAGTAGGAATGGTGATTGTTATAGGAATTAAAATGGTGAGTTTAATTGGAATTAGAATGGTGATTTTAATTGGAATTAGAATGTTGAGTTTAATTGGAATTAGAATGATGAGTTTAATTGGAATTAGAATGGTGATTTTAATTGGAATTAGAATGGTGTGTTTAATTGGAATTAGAATGGTGCTTTTAATTGGAATTAGAATGGTGATTTTAATTTGAATTAGAATGGTGAGTTTAATTGGAATTAGAATGGTGATTTTAATTGGAATTAGTATGGTGATTTTAATTGGATTTAGAATGTTGAGTTTAATTGGAATTAGAATGGTGAGTTTAATTGGAATTAGACTGGTGAGTTTATTTGGAATTAGAATGATGAGTTTAATTGGAATTAGAATGGTGAGTTTAATTGGAATTAGAATGGTGAGTTTAATTGGAGTTAGAATGGTGAGTTTAATTGGAATTAGAATGGTGAGTTTAATTGGAATTAGAAAAGTGAATTTAATTGGAATTAGAATGGTGAGTTTAATTGGAATTAGAATGGTGAGTCTAATTGGAATTAGAATGGTGATTTTAATTGGAATTAGAATGGTGTGTTTAATTGGAATTAGAATGGTGAGTTTAATTGGAATTAGAGTGGTGAGTTTAATTGGAATTAGAATGGTGAGTTTAATTGGAATTAGAATGGTGATTTTAATTGGAGTTAGAATGGTGAGTTTAATTGGAATTAGAATGGTGAGTTTAATTGGAATTAGAATGGTGAGTTTAATTGGAATCAGAATGGTGATTTTAATTGGAATTAGAATGGTGAGTTTAATTGGAATTAGAATGGTGAGTTTAATTGGAGTAAGAATGATGAGTTTAATTGGAATTAGAATGGTGATTATAATTGGAAATAGAATGGTGAGATTAATTGGAATTAGAATGGTGATTTTTATAGGAATTAAAATGGTGAGTTTAATTTGGAATTAGAATGGTGATTTTAATTGGAGTTAGAATGGTGAGTTTAATTGGAATTAGAATGGTGAGTTTAATTGGAATTAGAATGGTGAGTTTAATTGGAATCAGAATGGTGATTTTAATTGGAATTAGAATGGTGAGTTTAATTGGAATTAGAATGGTGAGTTTAATTGGAATAAGAATGATGAGTTTAATTGGAATTAGAATGGTGATTATAATTGGAAATAGAATGGTGAGATTAATTGGAATTAGAATGGTGATTTTTATAGGAATTAAAATGGTGAGTTTAATTTTGAATTAGAATGGTGATTTTAATTGGAATTAGAATGGTGAGTTTAATTGGAATTAGAATGGTGAGTTTAATTGGAATTAGAATGGTGATTATAATTGGAAATAGATGGATGAGTTTCATTGTAATTAGAATGGTGATTTTTATAGGAATTAAAATGGTGAGTTTAATTGGAATTAGAATGGTGATTTTAATTGGAATTAGAATGGTGAGTTTAATTGGAATTAGAATGGTCATTTTAATTGGAATTAGAATGGTGATTATAATTGGAATTAGAATGGTGATTTTAATTGTAATTAGAATGGTGATTTTTATAGGAATTAAAATGGTGAGTTTAATTGGAATTAGAATGGTGATTTTAATTGGAATTAGAATGGTGAGTTTAATTGGTATTATAATGGTGAGTTTAATTGGAATTAGAATGGTGATTTTAATTGGAATTAGAATGGTGATTTTAATTGGAATTAGAATTGTGATTTTAATTGGAATTAGACTGGTGAGTTTAATTGGAATTAGAATGGTGAGTTTCATTGGAATTAGAATGGTGAGTTTAATTGGAATTAGAATGGTGAGTTTAATTGGAATTAGAATGATGATTTTAATTGTAATTAGAATGGTGAGTTTAATTGGAATTAGAATGGTGACTTTAATTGGAATTAGAATGGTGAGTTTAATTGGAATTAGAATGGTGAGTTTAATTGGAATTAGAATGATCAGTTTAATTGGAATTAGAATGGTGAGTTTAATTGTAATTAGAATGGTGAGTTTAATTGGAATTAGAATGGTGAGTTTAATTGTAATTAGAATGGTGAGTTTAATTGGAATTAGAATGGTGAGTTTTATTGGAATTAGAATGATGAGTGTAATTGGAATTAGAATGATGAGTTTAATTGGAATTAGAATGGTGATTTTAATTGGAATTAGAATGTTGAGTTTAATTGGAATTAGAATGGTGAGTTTAATTGGAATTAGAATGGTGAGCTTAATTGGAGTTAGAATGGTGAGTTTAATTGGAATTAGAATGGTGAGTTTAATTGGAATTAGAATGGTTAGTTTTATTGGAATTAGAATGGTGAGCTTAATTGGCGTTAGAATGGTGAGTTTAATTGGAATTAGAATGGTGAGTTTAATTGGAATTAGAATGGTGACTTTAATTGGAATTAGAATGATGAGTTTAATTGGAATTAGAATGGTGAGTTTAATTGGAATTAGAATGATGAGTTTAATTGGAGTTAGAATGGTGAGTTTAATTGGAATTAGAATGATGAGTTTAATTGGAATTAGAATGGTGAGTTTAATTGGAATTAGAATGGTGAGGTTAATTGAAGTTAGAATGCTGAATTTAATTGGAATTAGAATGGTGAGTTTAATTGGAATTAGAATGGTGAGTTTAATTGGAATTAGAATGGTGATTTTAATTGGAATTAGAATGATGAGTTGAATTGGAATTAGAATGGTGAGTTTAATTGGAATTAGAATGGTGAGTTTAATTGGAGTTAGAATGGTGAGTTTAATTGGAATTAGAATGGTGAGTTCAATTGGAATTAGAATGTTGAGTTTAATTGGAATTAGAATGATGAGTTTAATTGGAATTAGAATGGTGATTTTAATTGGAATTAGAAGATGAATTTTATTGGAATTAGAATGATGAGTTTAATTGGAATTAGAATGGTGACTTTAATTGGAATTAGAATGGTGAGTTTAATTGGAATTAGAATGGTGAGTTTAATTGGAATTAGAATGCTGAGTTGAATTGGAATTAGAATGGTGATTTTAATTGGAGTTAGAATGATGAGTTTAATTGGAATTAGAATGGTGAGTTTAATTGGAATTAGAATGGTGAGTTTAATTGGAGTTAGAATGGTGAGTTTAATTGGAATTAGAATGGTGAGTTTAATTGGAATTAGAAAAGTGAATTTAATTGGAATTAGAATCGTGAGTTTAATTGGAATTAGAATGGTTAGTTTAATTGGAATTAGAATGGTGATTTTAATTGGAATTAGAATGGTGTGTTTAATTGGAATTAGAATGGTCAGTTTAATTGGAATTAGAATGGTGAGTTTAATTGGAATTAGAATGGTGAGTTTAATTGGAATTAGAATGGTGAGTTTAATTGGAATTAGAATGGTGATTTTAATTGGAGTTAGAATGGTGAGTTTAATTGGAATTAGAATGGTGAGTTTAATTGGAATTAGAATGGTGAGTTTAATTGGAATCAGAATGGTGATTTTAATTGGAATTAGAATGGTGAGTTTAATTGGAATTAGAATGGTGAGTTTAATTGGAATTAGAATGGTGAGTTTAATTGGAATAAGAATGATGAGTTTAATTGGAATTAGAATGGTGATTATAATTGGAAATAGAATGGTGAGATTAATTGGAATTAGAATGGTGATTTTTATAGGAATTAAAATGGTGAGTTTAATTTGGAATTAGAATGGTGATTTTAATTGGAATTAGAATGGTGAGTTTAATTGGAATAAGAATGATGAGTTTAATTGGAATTAGAATGGTGATTATAATTGGAAATAGAATGGTGAGATTAATTGGAATTAGAATGGTGATTTTTATAGGAATTAAAATGGTGAGTTTAATTTGGAATTAGAATGTTGATTTTAATTGGAATTAGAAGGATGAGTTTCATTGTAATTAGAATGGTGATTTTTATAGGAATTAAAATGGTGAGTTTAATTGGAATTAGAATGGTGAATTTAATTGGAATTAGAATGGTGATTATAATTGGAAATAGAAGGGTGAGTTTAATTGTAATTAGAATGGTGATTTATATAGGAGTTAAAATGGTGAGTTTAATTGGAATTAGAATGGTGATTTTAATTGGAATTAGAATGGTGAGTTTAATTGGAATTAGAATGGTCATTTTAATTGGAATTAGAATGGTGATTATAATTGGAATTAGAATGGTGATTTTAATTGTAATTAGAATGGTGATTTTTATAGGAATTAAAATGGTGAGTTTAATTGGAATTAGAATGGTGATTTTAATTGGAATTAGAATGGTGAGTTTAATTGGAATTAGAATGGTGAGTTTAATTGGAATTAGAATGGTGAGTTTAATTGGAATCAGAATGGTGATTTTAATTGGAATTAGAATGGTGATTTTAATTGTAGTAGGAATGGTGATTGTTATAGGAATTAAAATGGTGAGTTTAATTGGAATTAGAATGGTGATTTTAATTGGAATTAGAATGTTGAGTTTAATTGGAATTAGAATGATGAGTTTAATTGGAATTAGAATGGTGATTTTAATTGGAATTAGAATGGTGTGTTTAATTGGAATTAGAATGGTGCTTTTAATTGGAATTAGAATGGTGATTTTAATTTGAATTAGAATGGTGAGTTTAATTGGAATTAGAATGGTGATTTTAATTGGAATTAGTATGGTGATTTTAATTGGATTTAGAATGTTGAGTTTAATTGGAATTAGAATGGTGAGTTTAATTGGAATTAGACTGGTGAGTTTATTTGGAATTAGAATGATGAGTTTAATTGGAATTAGAATGGTGAGTTTAATTGGAATTAGAATGGTGAGTTTAATTGGAGTTAGAATGGTGAGTTTAATTGGAATTAGAATGGTGAGTTTAATTGGAATTAGAAAAGTGAATTTAATTGGAATTAGAATGGTGAGTTTAATTGGAATTAGAATGGTGAGTCTAATTGGAATTAGAATGGTGATTTTAATTGGAATTAGAATGGTGTGTTTAATTGGAATTAGAATGGTGCGTTTAATTGGAATTAGAGTGGTGAGTTTAATTGGAATTAGAATGGTGAGTTTAATTGGAATTAGAATGGTGAGTTTAATTGGAATTAGAATGGTGATTTTAATTGGAGTTAGAATGGTGAGTTTAATTGGAATTAGAATGGTGAGTTTAATTGGAATTAGAATGGTGAGTTTAATTGGAATCAGAATGGTGATTTTAATTGGAATTAGAATGGTGAGTTTAATTGGAATTAGAATGGTGAGTTTAATTGGAGTAAGAATGATGAGTTTAATTGGAATTAGAATGGTGATTATAATTGGAAATAGAATGGTGAGATTAATTGGAATTAGAATGGTGATTTTTATAGGAATTAAAATGGTGAGTTTAATTTGGAATTAGAATGGTGATTTTAATTGGAGTTAGAATGGTGAGTTTAATTGGAATTAGAATGGTGAGTTTAATTTGAATTAGAATGGTGAGTTTAATTGGAATCAGAATGGTGATTTTAATTGGAATTAGAATGGTGAGTTTAATTGGAATTAGAATGGTGAGTTTAATTGGAATAAGAATGATGAGTTTAATTGGAATTAGAATGGTGATTATAATTGGAAATAGAATGGTGAGATTAATTGGAATTAGAATGGTGATTTTTATAGGAATTAAAATGGTGAGTTTAATTTGGAATTAGAATGTTGATTTTAATTGGAATTAGAAGGATGAGTTTCATTGTAATTAGAATGGTGATTTTTATAGGAATTAAAATGGTGAGTTTAATTGGAATTAGAATGGTGATTTTAATTGGAATTAGAATGGTGAGTTTAATTGGTCATTTTAATTGGAATTAGAACGGTGATTATAATTGGAATTAGAATGGTGATTTTAATTGTAATTAGAATGGTGATTTTTATAGGAATTAAAATGGTGAGTTTAATTGGAATTAGAATGGTGATTTTAATTGGAATTAGAATGGTGAGTTTAATTGGTATTATAATGGTGAGTTTAATTGGAATTAGAATGGTGATTTTAATTGGAATTAGAATGGTGATTTTAATTGGAATTAGAATTGTGATTTTAATTGGAATTAGACTGGTGAGTTTAATTGGAATTAGAATGGTGAGTTTCATTGGAATTAGAATGGTGAGTTTAATTGGAATTAGAATGGTGAGTTTAATTGGAATTAGAATGATGATTTTAATTGTAATTAGAATGGTGAGTTTAATTGGAATTAGAATGGTGACTTTAATTGGAATTAGAATGGTGAGTTTAATTGGAATTAGAATGGTGAGTTTTATTGGAATTAGAATGGTGAGTTTAATTGGAATTAGAATGATGAGTTTAATTGGAATTAGAATGGTGAGTTTAATTGGAATTAGAATGGTGAGTTTAATTGGAATTAGAATGTTGAGTTTAATTGGAATTAGAATGGTAAGTTTAATTGGAATTAGAATGGTGAGCTTAATTGGAGTTAGAATGGTGAGTTTAATTGGAATTAGAATGGTGAGTTTAATTGGAATTAGAATGGTTACTTTTATTGGAATTAGAATGGTGAGCTTAATTGGCGTTAGAATGGTGAGTTTAATTGGAATTAGAATGGTGAGTTTAATTGGAATTAGAATGGTGACTTTAATTGGAATTAGAATGATGAGTTTAATTGGAATTAGAATGGTGAGTTTAATTGGAATTAGAATGATGAGTTTAATTGGAGTTAGAATGGTGAGTTTAATTGGAATTAGAATGATGAGTTTAATTGGAATTAGAATGGTGAGTTTAATTGGAATTAGAATGGTGAGGTTAATTGAAGTTAGAATGCTGAATTTAATTGGAATTAGAATGGTGAGTTTAATTGGAATTAGAATGGTGAGTTTAATTGGAATTAGAATGGTGATTTTAATTGGAATTAGAATGATGAGTTGAATTGGAATTAGAATGGTGAGTTTAATTGGAATTAGAATGGTGAGTTTAATTGGAGTTAGAATGGTGAGTTTAATTGGAATTAGAATGGTGAGTTTAATTGGAATTAGAATGTTGAGTTTAATTGGAATTAGAATGATGAGTTTAATTGGAATTAGAATGGTGATTTTAATTGGAATTAGAAGATGAATTTTATTGGAATTAGAATGATGAGTTTAATTGGAATTAGAATGGTGACTTTAATTGGAATTAGAATGGTGAGTTTAATTGGAATTAGAATGGTGAGTTTAATTGGAATTAGAATGCTGAGTTGAATTGGAATTAGAATGGTGATTTTAATTGGAGTTAGAATGATGAGTTTAATTGGAATTAGAATGGTGAGTTTAATTGGAAATAGAATGGTGAGTTTAATTGGAGTTAGAATGGTGAGTTTAATTGGAATTAGAATGGTGAGTTTAATTGGAATTAGAAAAGTGAATTTAATTGGAATTAGAATGTTGAGTTTAATTGGAATTAGAATGGTTAGTTTAATTGGAATTAGAATGGTGATTTTAATTGGAATTAGAATGGTGTGTTTAATTGGAATTAGAATGGTGAGTTTAATTGGAATTAGAATGGTGAGTTTAATTGGAATTAGAATGGTGAGTTTAATTGGAATTAGAATGGTGATTTTAATTGGAGTTAGAATGGTGAGTTTAATTGGAATTAGAATGGTGAGTTTAATTGGAATTAGAATGGTGAGTTTAATTGGAATCAGAATGGTGATTTTAATTGGAATTAGAATGGTGAGTTTAATTGGAATTAGAATGGTGAGTTTAATTGGAATTAGAATGGTGAGTTTAATTGGAATAAGATGATGAGTTTAATTGGAATTAGAATGGTGATTATAATTGGAAATAGAATGGTGAGATTAATTGGAATTGGAATGGTGATTTTTATAGGAATTAAAATGGTGAGTTTAATTTGGAATTAGAATGGTGATTTTAATTGGAATTAGAATGGTGAGTTGAATTGGAATTAGAATGGTGAATTTAATTGGAATTAGAATGGTGATTATAATTGGAAATAGAAGGGTGAGTTTAATTGGAATTAGAATGGTGAGTTTAATTGGAATTAGAATGGTGATTTGAACTGGAATTAGAATGGTGAGTTTAATTGGAATTAGAATGGTGATTTTAACTGGAATTAGAATGGTGAGTTTAATTGGAATTAGAATGGTGATCTTAACTGGAATTAGAATGGTGAGTTCAATTGGAATTAGAACGGTGAGTTTAATTGGAATTAGAATGGTGATTTTAATTGGAATTAGAATGCTGAGTTTAATTGGAATTAGAATGGTGAGTTTAATTGGAATTAGAATGGTGAGTTTAATTGGAATTAGAATGGTGACTTTAATTGGAATTAGAATGGTGAGTTTATTTGGAATTAGATTGGTGATTTTAATAGGAATTAGAATGGTGAGTTTAATTGGAATTAGAATGGTGAGTTTAATTGGAATTAGAATGAAGAGTTAAATTGGAATTAGAATGATGAGTTGAATTGGAATTAGAATGGTGACTTTAATTGGAATTAGAATCGTGAGTTTAATTGGAATTAGAATGGTGAGTTTAATTGGAATTAGAATGATGAGTTTAATTGGAATTAGAATGGTGACTTTAATTGGAATTAGAATGGTGAGTTTAATTGGAATTAGAATGGTGAGTTTAAATGGAATTAGAATGGTGAGTTTAATTGGAATTAGAATGGTGCGTTTAATTGGAATTAGAATGGTGAGTTTAATTGGAATTAGATTGGTGAGTTTAATTGGAATTACAATGGTGAGTTTAATTGGAATTAGAATGGTGAGTTTAATTGGAATTGGAATGGTGCGTTTAATTGGAATTAGAATGGTGAGTTTAATTGGAATTAGAATGGTGAGTTTAATTGGAATTAGAATGGTGAGTTCAATTGGAATTGGAATAGTGATTTTAATTGGAATTGGAATGTTGCGTTTAATTGGAATTAGAATGGTGAGTTTAATTGGAATTAGAATGGTGAGTTTAATTGGAATTAGAATGGTGAGTTTAATTGGAATTACAATGGTGAGTTTAATTGGAATTAGAATGGTGAGTTTAATTGTAATTAGAATGGTGAGTTTAATTGGTATTGGAATGGTGCGTTTAATTGGAATTAGAATGGTGAGTTTAATTGGAATTAGAATGGTGAGTTTAATTGGAATTAGAATGGTGAGTTTAATTGGAATTACAATGGTGAGTTTAATTGGAATTAGAATGGTGAGTTTAATTGGAATTAGAATGGTGAGTTTAATTGGAATCAGAATGATGATTTTAATTGGAATTAGAATGGTGAGTTTAATTGGAATCAGAATGGTGAGTTTAATTGGAATAAGAATGGTGAGTTTAATTGGAATTAGAATGGTGAGTTTAATTGGAATTAGAATGGTGAGGTTAATTGGAAATAGAATGGTGAGTTTAATTGGAATTAGAATGGTGAGTTTAATTGGAATTAGAATGGTGATTTTCATTGGAATTAGAATGGTGAGTTTAATTGGAATTAGAATGGTGAGTTTAATTGGAATTAGAATGGTGAGTTTAATTGGAAATAGAATGGTGAGTTTAATTGGAATTAGAATGGTGCGTTTAATTGGAATTAGAATGGTGAGTTTAATTGGAATTAGATTGGTGAGTTTAATTGGAATTAGAATGGTGAGTTTTATTGGAATTAGAATGGTGAGTTTAATTGGAATTACAATGGTGAGTTTAATTGGAATTAGAATGGTGAGTTTAATTGTAATTAGAATGGTGAGTTTAATTGGAATTAGAATGGTGAGTTTAATTGGAATCAGAATGGTGAGCTTAATTGGAATTGGAATAGTGAGTTTAATTGGAATTGGAATGTTGCGTTTAATTGGAATTAGAATGGTGAGTTTAATTGGAATTAGAATGGTGAGTTTAATTGGAATTAGAATGGTGAGTTTAATTGGAATTAGAATGGTGAGATTAATTGGAATTACAATGGTGAGTTTAATTGGAATTGGAATGGTGCGTTTAATTGGAATTAGAATGGTGAGTTTAATTGGAATTAGAATGGTGAGTTTAATTGGAATTAGAATGGTGAAATTAGTTGGAATTAGAATGGTGAGTTTAATTGGAATTAGAATGGTGAGTTTAATTGGAATTAGAATGGTGAGTTTAATTGGAATTAGAATGGTGAGTTTAATTGGAATTAGAATGGTGACTTTAATTGGAATTAGAATGGTGAGTTTAATTGGAATTGGAATGGTGCGTTTAATTGGAATTAGAATGGTGAGTTTAATTGGAATTAGAATGGTGAGTTTAATTGGAATTAGAATGGTGAAATTAGTTGGAATTAGAATGGTGAGTTTAATTGGAATTAGAATGGTGAGATTAATTGGAATCAGAATGAACAACTTAATTGGAATTAGAATGGTGAGTTTAATTGGAATAAGAATGGTGAGTTTAATTGTGATTAGAATGGTGTGTTTAAATGGAATTAGAATGGTGATTTTAATAGGAATTAGAATGGTGAGTTTAATTGTAATTAGAATGGTGAGTTTAAATGGAATTAGAATGGTGATTTTAATTGGAGTTAGAATGGTGAGTTTGATTGGAATTAGAATGGTGAGTTTAATTGGAATTAGAATGGTGAGTTTAAATGGAATTACAATGGTGAGTTTAATTGGAATTAGAATGATGATCTTAATTGGAATTAGAATGGTGAGTTTAATTGGAATTAGAATGGTGAGTTTAATTGGAATTAGAATGGTGAGTTTAATTGGAAATAGAATGGTGAGTTTAATTGGAATTAGAATGGTGCGTTTAATTGGAATTAGAATGGTGAGTTTAATTGGAATTAGATTGGTGAGTTTAATTGGAATTAGAATGGTGAGTTTAATTGGAATTAGAATGGTGAGTTTAATTGGAATTACAATGGTGAGTTTAATTGGAATTAGAATGGTGAGTTTAATTGTAATTAGAATGGTGAGTTTAATTGGAATTAGAATGGTGAGTTTAATTGGAATTAGAATGGTGAGCTTAATTGGAATTGGAATAGTGAGTTTAATTGGAATTGGAATGTTGCGTTTAATTGGAATTAGAATGGTGAGTTTAATTGGAATTAGAATGGTGAGTTTAATTGGAATTAGAATGGTGAGTTTAATTGGAATTAGAATGGTGAGTTTAATTGGAATTACAATGGTGAGCTTAATTGGAATTAGAATGGTGACTTTAATTGGAATTAGAATGGTGAGTTTAATTGGAATTGGAATGGTGCGTTTAATTGGAATTAGAATGGTGAGTTTAATTGGAATTAGAATGGTGAGTTTAATTGGAATTAGAATGGTGAGTTTAATTGGAATTAGAATGGTGAGTTTAATTGGAATTACAATGGCGAGTTTAATTGGAATTAGAATGGTGAGTTTAATTGGAATTAGAATGGTGAGTTTAATTGGAATCAGAATGATGATTTTAATTGGAATTAGAATGGTGAGTTTAATTGGAATCAGAATGGTGAGTTTAATTGGAATTAGAATGGTGAGTTTAATTGGAATTACAATGGTGAGTTTAATTGGAATTAGATTGGTGAGTTTAATTGGAATTAGAATGGTGAGGTTAATTGGAATTAGAATGGTGAGTTTAATTGGAATTAGAATGGTGAGTTTAATTGGAATTAGAATGGTGATTTTCATTGGAATTAGAATGGTGATTTTAATTGGAATTAGAATGGTGAGTTTAATTGGAATTAGAATGGTGAGTTTAATTGGAATTAGAATGGTGACTTGAACTGGAATTAGAATGGTGAGTTTAATTGGAATTAGAATGGTGATTTTAACTGGAATTAGAATGGTGAGTTTAATTGGAATTAGAATGGTGATCTTAACTGGAATTAGAATGGTGAGTTCAATTGGAATTAGAACGGTGAGTTTAATTGGAATTAGAATGGTGATTTTAATTGGAATTAGAATGCTGAGTTTAATTGGAATTAGAATGGTGAGTTTAATTGGAATTAGAATGGTGAGTTTAATTGGAATTAGAATGGTGACTTTAATTGGAATTAGAATGGTGAGTTTATTTGGAATTAGATTGGTGATTTTAATAGGAATTAGAATGGTGAGTTTAATTGGAATTAGAATGGTGAGTTTAATTGGAATTAGAATGAAGAGTTAAATTGGAATTAGAATGATGAGTTGAATTGGAATTAGAATGGTGACTTTAATTGGAATTAGAATCGTGAGTTTAATTGGAATTAGAATGGTGAGTTTAATTGGAATTAGAATGATGAGTTTAATTGGAATTAGAATGGTGACTTTAATTGGAATTAGAATGGTGAGTTTAATTGGAATTAGAATGGTGAGTTTAAATGGAATTAGAATGGTGAGTTTAATTGGAATTAGAATGGTGCGTTTAATTGGAATTAGAATGGTGAGTTTAATTGGAATTAGATTGGTGAGTTTAATTGGAATTAGAATGGTGAGTTTAATTGCAATTAGAATGGTGAGTTTAATTGGAATTACAATGGTGAGTTTAATTGGAATTAGAATGGTGAGTTTAATTGGAATTGGAATGGTGCGTTTAATTGGAATTAGAATGGTGAGTTTAATTGGAATTAGAATGGTGAGTTTAATTGGAATTAGAATGGTGAGTTTAATTGGAATTGGAATAGTGAGTTTAATTGGAATTGGAATGTTGCGTTTAATTGGAATTAGAATGGTGAGTTTAATTGGAATTAGAATGGTGAGTTTAATTGGAATTAGAATGGTGAGTTTAATTGGAATTACAATGGTGAGTTTAATTGGAATTAGAATGGTGAGTTTAATTGTAATTAGAATGGTGAGTTTAATTGGAATTGGAATGGTGCGTTTAATTGGAATTAGAATGGTGAGTTTAATTGGAATTAGAATGGTGAGTTTAATTGGAATTAGAATGGTGAGTTTAATTGGAATTAGAATGGTGAGTTTAATTGGAATTACAATGGTGAGTTTAATTGGAATTAGAATGGTGAGTTTAATTGGAATTAGAATGGTGAGTTTAATTGGAATCAGAATGATGATTTTAATTGGAATTAGAATGGTGAGTTTAATTGGAATCAGAATGGTGAGTTTAATTGGAATAAGAATGGTGAGTTTAATTGGAATTAGAATGGTGAGTTTAATTGGAATTAGAATGGTGAGGTTAATTGGAATTAGAATGGTGATTTTCATTGGAATTAGAATGGTGAGTTTAATTGGAATTAGAATGGTGAGTTTAATTGGAATTAGAATGGTGAGTTTAATTGGAAATAGAATGGTGAGTTTAATTGGAATTAGAATGGTGCGTTTAATTGGAATTAGAATGGTGAGTTTAATTGGAATTAGATTGGTGAGTTTAATTGGAATTAGAATGGTGAGTTTTATTGGAATTAGAATGGTGAGTTTAATTGGAATTACAATGGTGAGTTTAATTGGAATTAGAATGGTGAGTTTAATTGTAATTAGAATGGTGAGTTTAATTGGAATTAGAATGGTGAGTTTAATTGGAATCAGAATGGTGAGCTTAATTGGAATTGGAATAGTGAGTTTAATTGGAATTGGAATGTTGCGTTTAATTGGAATTAGAATGGTGAGTTTAATTGGAATTAGAATGGTGAGTTTAATTGGAATTAGAATGGTGAGTTTAATTGGAATTAGAATGGTGAGTTTAATTGGAATTACAATGGTGAGCTTAATTGGAATTAGAATGGTGACTTTTATTGGAATTAGAATGGTGAGTTTAATTGGAATTGGAATGGTGCGTTTAATTGGAATTAGAATGGTGAGTTTAATTGGAATTAGAATGGTGAGTTTAATTGGAATTAGAATGGTGAGTTTAATTGGAATTACAATGGCGAGTTTAATTGGAATTAGAATGGTGAGTTTAATTGGAATTAGAATGGTGAGTTTAATTGGAATCAGAATGATGATTTTAATTGGAATTAGAATGGTGAGTTTAATTGGAATCAGAATGGTGAGTTTAATTGGAATTAGAATGGTGAGTTTAATTGGAATTACAATGGTGAGTTTAATTGGAATTAGAATGGTGAGTTTAATTGGAATTAGAATGGTGAGGTTAATTGGAATTAGAATGGTGAGTTTACTTGGAATTAGAATGGTGAGTTTAATTGGAATTAGAATGGTGATTTTCATTGGAATTAGAATGGTGATTTTAATTGGAATTAGAATGGTGAGTTTAATTGGAATTAGAATGGTGAGTTTAATTGGAATTAGAATGGTGATTTGAACTGGAATTAGAATGGTGAGTTTAATTGGAATTAGAATGGTGATTTTAACTGGAATTAGAATGCTGAGTTTAATTGGAATTAGAATGGTGATCTTAACTGGAATTAGAATGGTGAGTTCAATTGGAATTAGAACGGTGAGTTTAATTGGAATTAGAATGGTGATTTTAATTGGAGTTAGAATGCTGAGTTTAATTGGAATTAGAATGGTGAGTTTAATTGGAATTAGAATGGTGAGTTTAATTGGAATTAGAATGGTGACTTTAATTGGAATTAGAATGGTGAGTTTATTTGGAATTAGATTGGTGATTTTAATAGGAATTAGAATGTTGAGTTTAATTGGAATTAGAATGGTGAGTTTAATTGGAATTAGAATGAAGAGTTAAATTGGAATTAGAATGATGAGTTGAATTGGAATTAGAATGGTGACTTTAATTGGAATTAGAATCGTGAGTTTAATTGGAATTAGAATGGTGAGTTTAATTGGAATTAGAATGATGAGTTTAATTGGAATTAGAATGGTGACTTTAATTGGAATTAGAATGGTGAGTTTAATTGGAATTAGAATGGTGAGTTTAAATGGAATTAGAATGGTGAGTTTAATTGGAATTAGAATGGTGCGTTTAATTGGAATTAGAATGGTGAGTTTAATTGGAATTAGATTGGTGAGTTTAATTGGAATTAGAATGGTGAGTTTAATTGCAATTAGAATGGTGAGTTTAATTGGAATTACAATGGTGAGTTTAATTGGAATTAGAATGGTGAGTTTAATTGGAATTGGAATGGTGCGTTTAATTGGAATGAGAATGGTGAGTTTAATTGGAATTAGAATGGTGAGTTTAATTGGAATTAGAATGGTGAGTTTAATTGGAATTGGAATAGTGAGTTTAATTGGAATTGGAATGTTGCGTTTAATTGGAATTAGAATGGTGAGTTTAATTGGAATTAGAATGTTGAGTTTAATTGGAATTAGAATGGTGAGTTTAATTGGAATTAGAATGGTGAGTTTAATTGGAATTACAATGGTGAGTTTAATTGGAATTAGAATGATGATTTTAATTGGAATTAGAATGGTGAGTTTAATTGGAATCAGAATGGTGAGTTTAATTGGAATTAGAATGGTGAGTTTAATTGGAATTAGAATGGTGAGTTTAATTGGAATTAGAATGGTGAGGTTAATTGGAATTAGAATGGTGAGTTTAATTGGAATTAGAATGGTGAGTTTAATTTGAATTAGAATGGTGATTTTCATTGGAATTAGAATGGTGAGTTTAATTGGAATTACAATGGTGAGTTTAATTGGAATTAGAATGGTGAGTTTAATTGGAATTAGAATGGTGATTTTAATTGGAATTAGAATGGTGAGTTTAATTGGAAATAGAATGGTGAGTTTAATTGGAATCAGAATGATGATTTTAATAGGAATTAGAATGGTGAGTTTAATTGGAATTAGAATGGTGAGTTTAATTGGAATTAGAATGGTGATTTTAATTGGAATTAGAATGGTGAGTTTAATTGGAATTAGAATGGTGAGTTTAATTGGAATTAGAATGCTGATTTTAATTGGAATTAGAATGTTGAGTTTAATTGGAATTAGAATGGTGATTTTAATTGGAATTAGAATGTTGAGTTTAATTGGAATTAGAATGGTGAGTTTAATTGGAATTAGAATGGTGAGTTTAATTGGAATCAGAATGATGATTTTAATATGAATTAGAATGGTGAGTTTAATTGGAATTACAATGGTGACTTTAATTGGCATTAGAATCGTGATTTTAATTGGAATTAGAATGGTGAGTTTTATTGGAATTAGAATGGTGAGTTTAATTGGAATTAGAATGGTGAGTTTAATTGGAATTAGAATGGTGAGTTTAATTGGAATTTGAATGCTGAGTTTTAATGGAATTGGAATGGTGAGTTTAATTGGAATTCGAATGGTGAGTTTAATTGGAATTAGAATGGTGAGTTTTATTGGAATTAGAATGATGAGTTTAATTGGAATTAGAATGGTGAGTTTAATTGGAATTAGAATGGTGAGTTTAATTGGAATTAGAATGGTGAGTTTTATAGGAATTAGAATGGTGAGTTTAATTGGAATTAGAATGATGAGTTTAATTGGAATTAGAATGGTGATTTTAATGGAATTGGAATGGTGAGTTTAATTGGAATTCGAATGGTGAGTTTAATTGGAATTAGAATGGTGAGTTTTCTTGGAATTAGAATGATGAGTTTAATTGGAATTAGAATGATGAGTTTAATTGGAATTAGAATGGTGAGTTTAATTGGAATTAGAATGGTGATTTTAATTGTAATTAGAATGGTGAGATTTATTGGAATTAGAATGGTGAGTTTAATTGGAATTAGAATGGTGAGTTTAATTGGAATTAGAATGGTGATTTTAATTGGAATTAGAATGGTGAGTTTAATTGGAATTAGAATGGTGATTTTAATTGGAATTAGAATGATGAGTTTAACTGGAATTAGAATGGTGAGTTTAATTGGAATTGGAATGGTGAGTTTAATTGGAATTAGAATGGTGATTTTAATTGGAATTAGAATGGTGAGTTTTATTGGAATTAGAATGGTGAGGTTAATTGGAATTAGAATGGTGAGTTTAATTGGAATTAGAATGGTGAGTTTAATTGGAATTAGAATGATGAGTTTAATTGGAGTTAGAATGGTGAGTTTAATTGGAATTAGAATGATGAGTTTAATTGGAATTAGAATGGTGAGTTTAATTGGAATTAGAATGGTGAGCTTAATTGGAGTTAGAATGCTGAGTTTAATTGGAATTAGAATGGTGAGTTTAATTGGAATTAGAATGGTGAGTTTAATTGGAATTAGAATGGTGATTTTAATTGGAATTAGAATGATGAGTTTAATTGGAATTAGAATGGTGAGTTTAATTGGAATTAGAATGGTGAGTTTAATTGGAGTTAGAATGGTGAGTTTAATAGGAATTAGAATGGTGAGTTTAATTGGAATTAGAATGTTGAGTTTAATTGGAATTAGAATGATGAGTTTAATTGGAATTAGAAAGGTGAGTTTAATTGGAATTAGAATGGTGAATTTTATTGGAATTAGAATGATGAGTTTAATTGGAATTAGAATGGTGACTTTAATTGGAATTAGAATGGTGAGTTTAATTGGAATTAGAATGGTGAGTTTAATTGGAATTAGAATGGTGATTTTAATTGGAATTAGAATGCTGATTTTAATTGGAATTAGAATGGTGAGCTTAATTGGAATTAAAATGGTGAGTTTAATTGGAGTTAGAATGGTGAGTTTAATTGGAATTAGAATGGTGAGTTTAATTGGTGTTAGAATGTTGAGTTTAATTGGAATTAGAATGGTGAGTTTTATTGGAATTAGAATGATGAGTTTAATTGGAATTAGAATGGTGACTTTAATTGGAATTAGAATGGTGAGTTTAATTGGAATTAGAATGGTGAGTTTAATTGGAATTAGAATGGTGAGTTTAATTGGAATTAGAATGGTGAGTTTAATTGGAATTAGAATTGTGAGTTTAATTGGAATCAGAATGATGAGTTTAATTGGAATCAGAATGTTGATTTTAATTGGAAATAGAATGATGATTTTAATTGGAATTAGAATGGTGAGTTTAATTGGAATTAGAATGATGAGTTTAATTGGAATTAGAATGGTGATTTTAATTGGAATTAGAATGGTGAGTTTAATTGGAATTAGAATGGTGAGTTTAATTGGAATTAGAATGGTGAGTTTAATTGGAATTAGAATGATGAGTTTAATTGGAATTAGAATTGTGAGGTTATTTGGAATTAGAACGGTGAGTTTAATTGGAATTAGAATGATGAGTTTAATTGGAATTAGAATGATGATTTTAATTGGAATTAGAATGGTGAGTTTAATTGGAATTAGAATGGTGAGTTTAATTGGAATTAGAATGGTGAGTTTAATTGGAATTAGAATGGTGAGTTTAATTGGAATCAGAATGATGAGTTGAATTGGAATCAGAATGTTGATTTTAATTGGAAATAGAATGGTGAGTTTAATTGGAATTAGAATGATGATTTTTATAGGAATTAGAGTGGTGAGTTTAATTGTAATTAGAATGGTGAGTTTAATTGGAATTAGAATGGTGATTTTAATTGGAATTAGAATGGTGATTTTAATTGGAGTTACAATGGTGAGTTTAATTGGAATTAGAATGGTGATTTTAATTGGAATTAGAATGGTGATTTTAATTGGAGTTAGAATGGTGAGTTTAATTGGAATTCGAATGGTGAGTTTAATTGGAATTAGAATGGTGAGTTTAATTGGAATTAGAATGGTGATTTTAATTGGAATTAGAATGGTGATTTTAATTGGAGTTACAATGGTGAGTTTAATTGGAATTAGAATGGTGATTTTAATTGGAATTAGAATGGTGATTTTAATTGGAGTTAGAATGGTGAGTTTAATTGGAATTCGAATGGTGAGTTTAATTGGAATTAGAATGGTGAGTTTAATTGGAATTAGAATGGTGAGTTTAATTGGAATTAGAATGGTGAATTTAATTGGACTTAGAATGGTGAGTTTAATTGGAATTAGAATGATGAGTTTAATTGGAATTGGAATGATGAGTTTAATTGGAATTACAATGGTGAGTTTAATTGGAATTAGAATGGTGATTTTAATTGGAATTAGAATGGTGATTTTAATTGGAGTTAGAATGGTGAGTTTAATTGGAATTCGAATGGTGAGTTTAATTGGAATTAGAATGATGAGTTTAATTGGAATTAGAATGCTGAGTTTAATTGGAATTCGAATGGTGAGTTTAATTGGAATTACAATGGTGAGTTTAATTGGAATTACAATGGTGATTTTAATTGGAATTAGAATGGTGAGTTTAATTGGAATTAGAATGGTGATTTTAATTGGAGTTAGAATGGTGAGTTTAATTGGAATTCGAATGGTGAGTTTAATTGGAATTAGAATGGTGAGTTTAATTGGAATTAGAATGCTGAGTCTAATTGGAATTAGAATGATGAGTTTAATTGGAATTAGAATGGTGAGTTTAATTGGAATTAGAATGGTGATTTTAATTGGAATTAGAATGATGATTTTAATTGGAATTAGAATGGTGAGTTTAATTGTAATTAGAATGGTGATTTTAATTGGAATTAGAATGGTGAGTTTAATTGGAATTAGAATGATGAGTTTAATTGGAATTAGAATTGTGAGTTTATTTGGAATTAGAATGGTGAGTTTAATTGGAATTAGAATGATGAGTTTAATTGGAATTAGAATGATGATTTTAATTGGAATTAGAATGGTGAGTTTAATTGGAATTAGAATGGTGAGTTTAATTGGAATTAGAATGGTGAGTTTAATTGGAATTAGAATGATGAGTTTAATTGGAATTAGAATGGTGAGTTTAATTGGAATTAGAATGGTGAGTTTAATTGGAATTAGAATGGTGAGTTTAATTGGAATCAGAATGATGAGTTGAATTGGAATCAGAATGTTGATTTTAATTGGAAATAGAATGATGATTTTTATAGGAATTAGAGAGGTGAGTTTAATTGTAATTAGAATGGTGAGTTTAATTGGAATTAGAATGGTGATTTTAATTGGAATTAGAATGGTGATTTTAATTGGAGTTACAATGGTGAGTTTAATTGGAATTAGAATGGTGATTTTAATTGGAATTAGAATGGTGATTTTAATTGGTGTTAGAATGGTGAGTTTAATTGGAATTCGAATGGTGAGTTTAATTGGAATTAGAATGGTGAGTTTAATTGGAATTAGAATGGTGAATTTAATTGGACTTAGAATGGTGAGTTTAATTGGAATTAGAATGATGAGTTTAATTGGAATTGGAATGATGAGTTTAATTGGAATTACAATGGTGAGTTTAATTGGAATTAGAATGGTGATTTTAATTGGAATTAGAATGGTGATTTTAATTGGAGTTAGAATGGTGAGTTTAATTGGAATTCGAATGGTGAGTTTAATTGGAATTAGAATGGTGAGTTTAATTGGAATTACAATGGTGAGTTTAATTGGAATTAGAATGGTGATTTTAATTGGAGTTAGAATGGTGAGTTTAATTGGAATTCGAATGGTGAGTTTAATTGGAATTAGAATGGTGAGCTTAATTGGAATTAGAATGGTGAATTTAATTGGACTTAGAATGGTGAGTTTAATTGGAATTAGAATGATGAGTTTAATTGGAATTAGAATGCTGAGTCTAATTGGAATTAGAATGATGAGTTTAATTGGAATTAGAATGGTGAGTTTAATTGGAATTAGAATGGTGATTTTAATTGGAATTAGAATGATGAGTTTAATTGGAATTAGAATGGTGAGTTTAATTGGAATTAGAATGGTGAGTTTAATTGGAATTAGAATGGTGAGTTTAATTGGAATAGAATGATGAGTTTAATTGGAATTAGAATGGTGAGTTTATTTGGAATTAGAATGGTGATTTTAATTCGAATTAGAATGATGAGTTTAATTGGAATTAGAATGGTGAGTTTATTTGGAATTAGAATGATGGGTTTAATTGGAATTAGAATGGTGAGTTTAATTGGAATTAGAATGATGAGTTTAATTGGAATTAGAATGATGAGTTTAATTGGAATTAGAATGGTGAGTTTAATTGGAATTAGAATGGTGAGTTTAATTGTAATTTGAATGGTGAGTTTAATTGGAATTAGAATGATGAGTTTAATTGGAATTAGAATGGTGAGTTTAATTGGAATTAGAATGATGAGTTTAATTGGAATTAGAATGGTGAGTTTAATTGGAATAGAATGATGAGTTTTATTGGAATTAGAATGGTGAGTTTATTTGGAATTAGAATGGTGATTTTAATTCGAATTAGAATGATGAGTTTAATTGGAATTAGAATGGTGAGTTTATTTGGAATTAGAATGATGGGTTTAATTGGAATTAGAATGGTGAGTTTAATTGGAATTAGAATGATGAGTTTAATTGGAATTAGAATGATGAATTTAATTGGAATTAGAATGGTGAGTTTAATTGGAATTAGAATGGTGAGTTTCATTGGAAATAGAATGATGAGTTTAATTGGAATTAGAATGGTGAGTTTCATTGGAATTAGAATGATGAGTTTAATTGGAATTAGAATGGTGAGTTTAATTGGATTTAGAATGATGAGTTTAATTGGAATTAGAATGGTGAGTTTAATTGGAATTAGAATGATGAGTTTTATTGGAATTAGAATGGTGAGTTTAATTGGAATTAGAATGTTGAGTTTAATTGGAATTAGAATGGTGAGTTTAATTGGATTTAGAATGGTGCTTTTTAATTGGAATTAGAATGGTGAGTTTAATTGGAATTAGAATGGTGAGTTTAATTGGAATTAGAATGGTGAGTTTAATTGGAATTAGAATGTTGAGTTTAATTGGAATTAGAATGGTGATTTTAATTGGAATTAGAATGGTGAGTTTAATTGGAATTAGAATGGTGATTTTAATTGGAATTAGAATGATGAGTTTAATTGGAATTAGAATGGTGAGTTTAATTGGAATTAGAATGTTGAGTTTAATTGGAATTAGAATGGTGATTTTAATTGGAATTAGAATGGTCCGTTTAATTGGAATTAGAATGGTGAGTTTAATTGGAATTAGAATGGTGAGTTTAATTGGAATTAGAATGGTGAGTTTAATTGGAATTAGAATGATGAGTTTAATTGGAATTAGAATGGTGAGTTTAATTGGAATTAGAATGGTGATTTTAATTGGAATTAGAATGGTGAGTTTAATTGGAATTAGAATGGTGAGTTTAATTGGAATTAGAATGGTGAGTTTAATTGGAATTAGAATGGTGTGTTTAATTGCAATTAGAATGGTGAGTTTAATTGGAATTAGAATGATGAGTTTAATTGGAATTACAATGATGAGTTTAATTGGAATTAGAATGGTGAGTTTAATTGGAATTAGAATGATGAGTTTAATTGGAATTAGAATGGTGCGTTTAATTGGAATTAGAATGCTGAGTTTAATTGGAATTAGAATGATGAGTTTAATTGGAATTAGAATGATGAGTTTAATTGGAATTAGAATGGTCCGTTTAATTGGAATTAGAATGGTGAGTTTAATTGGAATTAGAATGGTGAGTTTAAATGCAATTAGAATGGTGAGTTTAATTGGAATTAGAATGGTGAATTTAATTGGAATTAGAATGGTGAGTTTAATTGGAATTAGAATGGTGCGTTTAATTGGAATTAGTATGGTGAGTTTAATTGGAATTAGAATGGTGAGTTTAATTGGAATTAGAATGGTGAGTTTAATTGGAATTAGAATGGTGAGTTTAATTGGAAATAGAATGGTGAGTTTAATTGGAATTAGAATGATGATTTTTATAGGAATTAGAGTGGTGAGTTTAATTGTAATTAGAATGGTGAGTTTAATTGGAATTAGAATGGTGATTTTAATTGGAATTAGAATGGTGATTTTAATTGGAGTTACAATGGTGAGTTTAATTGGAATTAGAATGGTGATTTTAATTGGAATTAGAATGGTGATTTTAATTGGAGTTAGAATGGTGAGTTTAATTGGAATTCGAATGGTGAGTTTAATTGGAATTCGAATGGTGAGTTTAATTGGAATTAGAATGGTGATTTTAATTGGAATTAGAATGGTGATTTTAATTGGAGTTACAATGGTGAGTTTAATTGGAATTAGAATGGTGATTTTAATTGGAATTAGAATGGTGATTTTAATTGGAGTTAGAATGGTGAGTTTAATTGGAATTCGAATGGTGAGTTTAATTGGAATTAGAATGGTGAGTTTAATTGGAATTAGAATGGTGAGTTTAATTGGAATTAGAATGGTGAATTTAATTGGACTTAGAATGGTGAGTTTAATTGGAATTAGAATGATGAGTTTAATTGGAATTGGAATGATGAGTTTAATTGGAATTACAATGGTGAGTTTAATTGGAATTAGAATGGTGATTTTAATTGGAATTAGAATGGTGATTTTAATTGGAGTTAGAATGGTGAGTTTAATTGGAATTCGAATGGTGAGTTTAATTGGAATTAGAATGATGAGTTTAATTGGAATTAGAATGCTGAGTTTAATTGGAATTCGAATGGTGAGTTTAATTGGAATTACAATGGTGAGTTTAATTGGAATTACAATGGTGATTTTAATTGGAATTAGAATGGTGAGTTTAATTGGAATTAGAATGGTGATTTTAATTGGAGTTAGAATGGTGAGTTTAATTGGAATTCGAATGGTGAGTTTAATTGGAATTAGAATGGTGAGTTTAATTGGAATTAGAATGCTGAGTCTAATTGGAATTAGAATGATGAGTTTAATTGGAATTAGAATGGTGAGTTTAATTGGAATTAGAATGGTGATTTTAATTGGAATTAGAATGATGATTTTAATTGGAATTAGAATGGTGAGTTTAATTGGAATTAGAATGATGAGTTTAATTGGAATTAGAATGCTGAGTCTAATTGGAATTAGAATGATGAGTTTAATTGGAATTAGAATGGTGAGTTTAATTGGAATTAGAATGGTGATTTTAATTGGAATTAGAATGGTGAGTTTAATTGGAATTAGAATGATGAGTTTAATTGGAATTAGAATTGTGAGTTTATTTGGAATTAGAATGGTGAGTTTAATTGGAATTAGAATGATGAGTTTAATTGGAATTAGAATGATGATTTTAATTGGAATTAGAATGGTGAGTTTAATTGGAATTAGAATGGTGAGTTTAATTGGAATTAGAATGGTGAGTTTAATTGGAATTAGAATGGTGAGTTTAATTGGAATTAGAATGATGAGTTTAATTGGAATTAGAATGGTGAGTTTAATTGGAATTAGAATGGTGAGTTTAATTGGAATTAGAATGGTGAGTTTAATTGGAATCAGAATGATGAGTTGAATTGGAATCAGAATGTTGATTTTAATTGGAAATAGAATGATGATTTTTATAGGAATTAGAGAGGTGAGTTTAATTGTAATTAGAATGGTGAGTTTAATTGGAATTAGAATGGTGATTTTAATTGGAATTAGAATGGTGATTTTAATTGGAGTTACAATGATGAGTTTAATTGGAATTAGAATGGTGATGTTAATTGGAATTAGAATGGTGATTTTAATTGGTGTTAGAATGGTGAGTTTAATTGGAATTCGAATGGTGAGTTTAATTGGAATTAGAATGGTGAGTTTAATTGGAATTAGAATGGTGAATTTAATTGGACTTAGAATGGTGAGTTTAATTGGAATTAGAATGATGAGTTTAATTGGAATTGGAATGATGAGTTTAATTGGAATTACAATGGTGAGTTTAATTGGAATTAGAATGGTGATTTTAATTGGAATTAGAATGGTGATTTTAATTGGAGTTAGAATGGTGAGTTTAATTGGAATTCGAATGGTGAGTTTAATTGGAATTAGAATGGTGAGTTTAATTGGAATTACAATGGTGAGTTTAATTGGAATTAGAATGGTGATTTTAATTGGAGTTAGAATGGTGAGTTTAATTGGAATTCGAATGGTGAGTTTAATTGGAATTAGAACGGTGAGCTTAATTGGAATTAGAATGGTGAATTTAATTTGACTTAGAATGGTGAGTTTAATTGGAATTAGAATGATGAGTTTAATTGGAATTAGAATGCTGAGTCTAATTGGAATTAGAATGATGAGTTTAATTGGAATTAGAATGGTGAGTTTAATTGGAATTAGAATGGTGATTTTAATTGGAATTAGAATGATGAGTTTAATTGGAATTAGAATGGTGAGTTTAATTGGAATTAGAATGGTGAGTTTAATTGGAATTAGAATGGTGAGTTTAATTGGAATAGAATGATGAGTTTAATTGGAATTAGAATGGTGAGTTTATTTGGAATTAGAATGGTGATTTTAATTCGAATTAGAATGATGAGTTTAATTGGAATTAGAATGGTGAGTTTATTTGGAATTAGAATGATGGGTTTAATTGGAATTAGAATGGTGAGTTTAATTGGAATTAGAATGATGAGTTTAATTGGAATTAGAATGATGAGTTTAATTGGAATTAGAATGGTGAGTTTAATTGGAATTAGAATGGTGAGTTTAATTGTAATTTGAATGGTGAGTTTAATTGGAATTAGAATGATGAGTTTAATTGGAATTAGAATGGTGAGTTTAATTGGAATTAGAATGATGAGTTTAATTGGAATTAGAATGGTGAGTTTAATTGGAATAGAATGATGAGTTTTATTGGAATTAGAATGGTGAGTTTATTTGGAATTAGAATGGTGATTTTAATTCGAATTAGAATGATGAGTTTAATTGGAATTAGAATGGTGAGTTTATTTGGAATTAGAATGATGGGTTTAATTGGAATTAGAATGGTGAGTTTAATTGGAATTAGAATGATGAGTTTAATTGGAATTAGAATGATGAATTTAATTGGAATTAGAATGGTGAGTTTAATTGGAATTAGAATGGTGAGTTTCATTGGAAATAGAATGATGAGTTTAATTGGAATTAGAATGGTGAGTTTCATTGGAATTAGAATGATGAGTTTAATTGGAATTAGAATGGTGAGTTTAATTGGATTTAGAATGATGAGTTTAATTGGAATTAGAATGGTGAGTTTAATTGGAATTAGAATGATGAGTTTTATTGGAATTAGAATGGTGAGTTTAATTGGAATTAGAATGTTGAGTTTAATTGGAATTAGAATGGTGAGTTTAATTGGATTTAGAATGGTGCTTTTTAATTGGAATTAGAATGGTGAGTTTAATTGGAATTAGAATGGTGAGTTTAATTGGAATTAGAATGGTGAGTTTAATTGGAATTAGAATGTTGAGTTTAATTGGAATTAGAATGGTGATTTTAATTGGAATTAGAATGGTGAGTTTAATTGGAATTAGAATGGTGATTTTAATTGGAATTAGAATGATGAGTTTAATTGGAATTAGAATGGTGAGTTTAATTGGAATTAGAATGTTGAGTTTAATTGGAATTAGAATGGTGATTTTAATTGGAATTAGAATGGTCCGTTTAATTGGAATTAGAATGGTGAGTTTAATTGGAATTAGAATGGTGAGTTTAATTGGAATTAGAATGGTGAGTTTAATTGGAATTAGAATGATGAGTTTAATTGGAATTAGAATGGTGAGTTTAATTGGAATTAGAATGGTGATTTTAATTGGAATTAGAATGGTGAGTTTAATTGGAATTAGAATGATGAGTTTAATTGGAATTAGAATGGTGAGTTTAATTGGAATTAGAATGGTGAGTTTAATTGGAATTAGAATGGTGTGTTTAATTGCAATTAGAATGGTGAGTTTAATTGGAATTAGAATGATGAGTTTAATTGGAATTAGAATGATGAGTTTAATTGGAATTAGAATGGTGAGTTTAATTGGAATTAGAATGATGAGTTTAATTGGAATTAGAATGGTGCGTTTAATTGGAATTAGAATGCTGAGTTTAATTGGAATTAGAATGATGAGTTTAATTGGAATTAGAATGATGAGTTTAATTGGAATTAGAATGGTCCGTTTAATTGGAATTAGAATGGTGAGTTTAATTGGAATTAGAATGGTGAGTTTAAATGCAATTAGAATGGTGAGTTTAATTGGAATTAGAATGGTGAATTTAATTGGAATTAGAATGGTGAGTTTAATTGGAATTAGAATGGTGCGTTTAATTGGAATTAGTATGGTGAGTTTAATTGGAATTAGAATGGTGAGTTTAATTGGAATTAGAATGGTGAGTTTAATTGGAATTAGAATGGTGAGTTTAATTGGAATTAGAATGCTGATTTTAATTGGAATTAGAATGTTGAGTTTAATTGGAATTAGAATGGTGATTTTAATTGGAATTAGAATGTTGAGTTTAATTGGAATTAGAATGGTGAGTTTAATTGGAATTAGAATGGTGAGTTTAATTGGAATCAGAATGATGATTTTAATATGAACTAGAATGGTGAGTTTAATTGGAATTACAATGGTGACTTTAATTGGCATTAGAATCGTGATTTTAATTGGAATTAGAATGGTGAGTTTTATTGGAATTAGAATGGTGAGTTTAATTGGAATTAGAATGGTGAGCTTAATTGGAATTAGAATGGTGAGTTTAATTGGAATTTGAATGCTGAGTTTTAATGGAATTGGAATGGTGAGTTTAATTGGAATTAGAATGGTGAGTTTTATTGGAATTAGAATGATGAGTTTAATTGGAATTAGAATGATGAGTTTAATTGGAATTAGAATGGTGAGTTTAATTGGAATTAGAATGGTGAGTTTAATTGGAATTAGAATGGTGAGTTTAATTGGAATTAGAATGGTGAGTTTTATAGGAATTAGAATGGTGAGTTTAATTGGAATTAGAATGGTGAGTTTAATTGGAATTAGAATGGTGATTTTAATTGTAATTAGAATGGTGAGATTTATTGGAATTAGAATGGTGAGTTTAATTGGAATTAGAATGGTGAGTTTAATTGGAATTAGAATGGTGATTTTAATTGGAATTAGAATGGTGAGTTTAATTGGAATTAGAATGGTGATTTTAATTGGAATTAGAATGATGAGTTTAACTGGAATTAGAATGGTGAGTTTAATTGGAATTAGAATGGTGAGTTTAATTGGAATTAGAATGGTGATTTTAATTGGAATTAGAATGGTGAGTTTTATTGGAATTAGAATGGTGAGGTTAATTGGAATTAGAATGGTGAGTTTAATTGGAATTAGAATGGTGAGTTTAATTGGAATTAGAATGATGAGTTTAATTGGAGTTAGAATGGTGAGTTTAATTGGAATTAGAATGATGAGTTTAATTGGAATTAGAATGGTGAGTTTAATTGGAATTAGAATGGTGAGCTTAATTGGAGTTAGAATGCTGAGTTTAATTCGAATTAGTATGATGAGTTTAATTGGAATTAGAATGGTGAGTTTAATTGGAATTAGAATGATGAGTTTAATTGGAATTAGAATGGTGAGTTTAATTGGAATTAGAATGGTGAGTTTAATTGGATTTAGAATGGTGAGTTTAATAGGAATTAGAATGGTGAGTTTAATTGGAATTAGAATGTTGAGTTTAATTGGAATTAGAATGATGAGTTTAATTGGAATTAGAAAGGTGAGTTTAATTGGAATTAGAATGGTGAATTTTATTGGAATTAGAATGATGAGTTTAATTGGAATTAGAATGGTGAGTTTAATTGGAATTAGAATGGTGGGTTTAATTGGAATTAGAATGGTGATTTTAATTGGAATTAGAATGCTGATTTTAATTGGAATTAGAATGGTGAGCTTAATTGGAATTAAAATGGTGAGTTTAATTGGAGTTAGAATGGTGAGTTTAATTGGAATTAGAATGGTGAGTTTAATTGGTGTTAGAATGTTGAGTTTAATTGGAATTAGAATGATGAGTTTAATTGGAATTAGAATGGTGAGTTTTATTGGAATTAGAATGATGAGTTTAATTGGAATTAGAATGGTGACTTTAATTGGAATTAGAATGGTGAGTTTAATTGGAATTAGAATGGTGAGTTTAATTGGAATTAGAATGGTGCGTTTAATTGGAATTAGAATTGTGAGTTTAATTGGAATCAGAATGATGAGTTTAATTGGAATCAGAATGTTGATTTTAATTGGAAATAGAATGATGATTTTAATTGGAATTAGAATGGTGAGTTTAATTGGAATTAGAATGATGAGTTTAATTGGAATTAGAATGGTGATTTTAATTGGAATTAGAATGGTGAGTTTAATTGGAATTAGAATGGTGAGTTTAATTGGAATTAGAATGGTGAGTTTAATTGGAATTAGAATGATGAGTTTAATTGGAATTAGAATTGTGAGTTTATTTGGAATTAGAATGGTGAGTTTAATTGGAATTAGAATGATGAGTTTAATTGGAATTAGAATGATGATTTTAATTGGAATTAGAATGGTGAGTTTAATTGGAATTAGAATGGTGAGTTTAATTGGAATTAGAATGGTGAGTTTAATTGGAATCAGAATGATGAGTTGAATTGGAATCAGAATGTTGATTTTAATTGGAAATAGAATGATGATTTTTATAGGAATTAGAGTGGTGAGTTTAATTGTAATTAGAATGGTGAGTTTAATTGGAATTAGAATGGTGATTTTAATTGGAATTAGAATGGTGATTTTAATTGGAGTTACAATGGTGAGTTTAATTGGAATTAGAATGGTGATTTTAATTGGAATTAGAATGGTGATTTTAATTGGAGTTAGAATGGTGCGTTTAATTGGAATTCGAATGGTGAGTTTAATTGGAATTAGAATGGTGAGTTTAATTGGAATTAGAATGGTGAATTTAATTGGACTTAGAATGGTGAGTTTAATTGGAATTAGAATGATGAGTTTAATTGGAATTGGAATGATGAGTTTAATTGGAATTACAATGGTGAGTTTAATTGGAATTAGAATGGTGATTTTAATTGGAATTAGAATGGTGATTTTAATTGGAGTTAGAATGGTGAGTTTAATTGGAATTCGAATGGTGAGTTTAATTGGAATTAGAATGGTGAGTTTAATTGGAATTACAATGGTGAGTTTAATTGGAATTAGAATGGTGATTTTAATTGGAGTTAGAATGGTGAGTTTAATTGGAATTCGAATGGTGAGTTTAATTGGAATTAGAATGGTGAGTTTAATTGGAATTAGAATGGTGAATTTAATTGGACTTAGAATGGTGAGTTTAATTGGAATTAGAATGATGAGTTTAATTGGAATTAGAATGCTGAGTCTAATTGGAATTAGAATGATGAGTTTAATTGGAATTAGAATGGTGAGTTTAATTGGAATTAGAATGGTGATTTTAATTGGAATTAGAATGGTGAGTTTAATTGGAATTAGAATGGTGAATTTAATTGGAATAGAATGATGAGTTTAATTGGAATTAGAATGGTGAGTTTATTTGGAATTAGAATGGTGATTTTAATTCGAATGAGAATGATGAGTTTAATTGGAATTAGAATGGTGAGTTTATTTGGAATTAGAATGATGGGTTTAATTGGAATTAGAATGGTGAGTTTAATTTGGAATTAGAATGATGAGTTTAATTGGAATTAGAATGATGAGTTTAATTGGAATTAGAATGGTGAGTTTAATTGGAATTAGAATGGTGAGTTTAATTGGAATTTGAATGGTGAGTTTAATTGGAATTAGAATGATGAGTTTAATTGGAATTAGAATGGTGAGTTTAATTGGAATTAGAATGATGAGTTTAATTGGAATTAGAATGGTGAGTTTAATTGGAATAGAATGATGAGTTTTATTGGAATTAGAATGGTGAGTTTATTTGGAATTAGAATGGTGATTTTAATTCGAATTAGTATGATGAGTTTAATTGGAATTAGAATGGTGAGTTTATTTGGAATTAGAATGATGGGTTTAATTGGAATTAGAATGGTGAGTTTAATTGGAATTAGAATGAAGAGTTTAATTGGAATTAGAATGATGAGTTTAATTGGAATTAGAATGGTGAGTTTAATTGGAATTAGAATGGTGAGTTTCATTGGAAATAGAATGATGAGTTTAATTGGAATTAGAATGGTGAGTTTCATTGGAATTAGAATGATGAGTTTAATTGGAATTAGAATGGGAGTTTAATTGGATTTAGAATGATGAGTTTAATTGGAATTAGAATGGTGAGTTTAATTGGAATTAGAATGGTGAGTTTAATTGGAATTAGAATGTTGAGTTTAATTGGAATTAGAATGGTGAGTTTAATTGGATTTAGAATGGTGCTTTTTAATTGGAATTAGAATGGTGAATTTAATTGGAATTAGAATGGTGAGTTTAATTGGAATTAGAATGTTGAGTTTAATTGGAATTAGAATGGTGATTTTAATTGGAATTAGAATGTTGAGTTTAATTGGAATTAGAATGGTGAGTTTAATTGGAATTAGAATGGTGATTTTAATTGGAATTAGAATGATGAGTTTAATTGGAATTAGAATGGTGAGTTTAATTGGAATTAGAATGATGAGTTTAATTGGAATTAGAATGGTGAGTTTAATTGGAATTAGAATGGTGAGTTTAATTGGAATTAGAATGGTGCGTTTAATTGCAATTAGAATGGTGAGTTTAATTGGAATTAGAATGATGAGTTTAATTGGAATTAGAATGATGAGTTTAATTGGAATTAGAATGGTGAGTTTAATTGGAATTAGAATGGTGAGTTTAATTGGAATTAGAATGGTGCGTTTAATTGGAATTAGAATGGTGAGTTTAATTGGAATTAGAATGATGAGTTTAATTGGAATTAGAATGATGAGTTTAATTGGAATTAGAATGGTCCGTTTAATTGGAATTAGAATGGTGAGTTTAATTGGAATTAGAATGGTGAGTTTAAATGCAATTAGAATGGTGAGTTTAATTGGAATTAGAATGGTGAATTTAATTGGAATTAGAATGGTGAGTTTAATTGGAATTAGAATGGTGCGTTTAATTGGAATTAGTATGGTGAGTTTAATTGGAATTAGAATGGTGAGTTTAATTGGAATTAGAATGTTGAGTTTTATTGGAATTAGAATGGTGAGTTTAATTGGAATTAGAATGGTGAGTTTAATTGGAAATAGAATGATGAGTTTAATTGGAATTAGAATGGTGAGTTTAATTGGAATTAGAATGAAGAGTTTAATTGGAATTAGAATGGTGATTTTAATTGGAATTAGAATGTTGAGTTTAATTGGAATTAGAATGGTGAGTTTAATTGGAATTGGAATTGTGAGTTTAATTGGAATGAAAGTGGTGATTTTAATTGGAATTAGAATGGTGAGTTTCATTGTAATTAGAATGGTGAGTTTAATTGGAATTCGAATGGTGATTTTAATTGGAATTAGAATGGTGAGTTTAATTGTAATTAGAATGGTGAGTTTAATTGGAATTATAATGATGAGTTTAATTGGAATTAGAATGTTGAGTTTTATTGGAATTAGAATGGTGAGTTTAATTGGAATTAGAATGGTGAGTTTAATTGGAAATAGAATGATGAGTTTAATTGGAATTAGAATGGTGAGTTTAATTGGAATTAGAATGGTGATTTTAATTGGAATTAGAATGTTGAGTTTAATTGGAATTAGAATGGTGAGTTTAATTGGAATTGGAATTGTGAGTTTAATTGGAATGAGAGTGGTGATTTTAATTGGAATTAGAATGGTGAGTTTCATTGTAATTAGAATGGTGAGTTTAATTGGAATTCGAATGGTGATTTTAATTGGAATTAGAATGGTGAGTTTAATTCTAATTAGAATGGTGAGTTTAATTGGAATTATAATGATGAGTTTAATTGGAATTAGAATGGTGAGTTTAATTGTAATTAGAATGGTGAGTTTAATTGGAATTATAATGATGAGTTTAATTGGAAATAGAATGATGGGTTTAATTGGAATTAGAATGGTGAGTTTAATAGGAATTAGAATGGTGAGTTTAATTGGAATTAGAATGGTGATTTTAATTGGAATTAGAATGGTGAGTTTAATTGGAATTAGAATGAAGAGTTTAATTGGAATTAGAATGGTGAGTTTAATTGGAATTAGAATGAAGAGTTTAATTGGAATTAGAATGGTGATTTTAATTGGAATTAGAATGTTGAGTTTAATTGGAATTAGAATGGTGAGTTTAATTGGAATTGGAATTGTGAGTTTAATTGGAATGAGAGTGGTGATTTTAATTGGAATTAGAATGGTGAGTTTCATTGTAATTAGAATGGTGAGTTTAATTGGAATTATAATGATGAGTTTAATTGTAATTAGAATGTTGAGTTGAATTGGAATTCGAATGGTGATTTTAATTGGAATTAGAATGGTGAGTTTAATTGTAATTAGAATGGTGAGTTTAATTGGAATTATAATGATGAGTTTAATTGGAATTAGAATGATGAGTTTAATTGGAATTAGAATGGTGAGTTTAATAGGAATTAGAATGGTGATTTTAATAATAATTAGAATGGTGAGTTTAATTGGAATTAGAATGGTGAGTTTAATTGGAATTAGAATGGTGAGTTTAATTGGAATAGAATGATGAGTTTAATTGGAATTAGAATGGTGAGTTTATTTGGAATTAGAATGGTGATTTTAATTCGAATTAGAATGATGAGTTTAATTGGAATTAGAATGGTGAGTTTATTTGGAATTAGAATGATGGGTTTAATTGGAATTAGAATGGTGAGTTTAATTGGAATTAGAATGATGAGTTTAATTGGAATTAGAATGATGAGTTTAATTGGAATTAGAATGGTGAGTTTAATTGGAATTTGAATGGTGAGTTTAATTGGAATTAGAATGATGAGTTTAATTGGAATTAGAATGGTGAGTTTAATTGGAATAGAATGATGAGTTTTATTGGAATTAGAATGGTGAGTTTATTTGGAATTAGAATGGTGATTTTAATTCGAATTAGAATGATGAGTTTAATTGGAATTAGAATGGTGAGTTTATTTGGAATTAGAATGAAGAGTTTAATTGGAATTAGAATGGTGAGTTTAATTGGAATTAGAATGAAGAGTTTAATTGGAATTAGAATGGTGATTTTAATTGGAATTAGAATGTTGAGTTTAATTGGAATTAGAATGGTGAGTTTAATTGGAATTGGAATTGTGAGTTTAATTGGAATGAGAGTGGTGATTTTAATTGGAATTAGAATGGTGAGTTTCATTGTAATTAGAATGGTGAGTTTAATTGGAATTATAATGATGAGTTTAATTGTAATTAGAATGTTGAGTTGAATTGGAATTCGAATGGTGATTTTAATTGGAATTAGAATGGTGAGTTTAATTGTAATTAGAATGGTGAGATTAATTGGAATTATAATGATGAGTTTAATTGGAATTAGAATGATGAGTTTAATTGGAATTAGAATGGTGAGTTTAATAGGAATTAGAATGGTGATTTTAATAATAATTAGAATGGTGAGTTTAATTGGAATTAGAATGGTGAGTTTAATTGGAATTAGAATGGTGAGTTTAATTGGAATAGAATGATGAGTTTAATTGGAATTAGAATGGTGAGTTTATTTGGAATTAGAATGGTGATTTTAATTCGAATTAGAATGATGAGTTTAATTGGAATTAGAATGGTGAGTTTATTTGGAATTAGAATGATGGGTTTAATTGGAATTAGAATGGTGAGTTTAATTGGAATTAGAATGATGAGTTTAATTGGAATTAGTATGATGAGTTTAATTGGAATTAGAATGGTGAGTTTAATTGGAATTTGAATGGTGAGTTTAATTGGAATTAGAATGATGAGTTTAATTGGAATTAGAATGGTGAGTTTAATTGGAATTAGAATGGTGAGTTTAATTGGAATTAGAATGGTGAGTTTAATTGGAATCAGAATGATGAGTTGAATTGGAATCAGAATGTTGATTTTAATTGGAAATAGAATGATGATTTTTATAGGAATTAGAGTGGTGAGTTTAATTGTAATTAGAATGGTGAGTTTAATTGGAATTAGAATGGTGATTTTAATTGGAATTAGAATGGTGATTTTAATTGGAGTTACAATGGTGAGTTTAATTGGAATTAGAATGGTGATTTTAATTGGAATTAGAATGGTGATTTTAATTGGAGTTAGAATGGTGAGTTTAATTGGAATTCGAATGGTGAGTTTAATTGGAATTAGAATGGTGAGTTTAATTGGAATTAGAATGGTGAATTTAATTGGACTTAGAATGGTGAGTTTAATTGGAATTAGAATGATGAGTTTAATTGGAATTGGAATGATGAGTTTAATTGGAATTACAATGGTAAGTTTAATTGGAATTAGAATGGTGATTTTAATTGGAATTAGAATGGTGATTTTAATTGGAGTTAGAATGGTGAGTTTAATTGGAATTCGAATGGTGAGTTTAATTGGAATTAGAATGGTGAGTTTAATTGGAATTACAATGGTGAGTTTAATTGGAATTAGAATGGTGATTTTAATTGGAGTTAGAATGGTGAGTTTAATTGGAATTCGAATGGTGAGTTTAATTGGAATTAGAATGGTGAGTTTAATTGGAATTAGAATGGTGAATTTAATTGGACTTAGAATGGTGAGTTTAATTGGAATTAGAATGATGAGTTTAATTGGAATTAGAATGCTGAGTCTAATTGGAATTAGAATGATGAGTTTAATTGGAATTAGAATGGTGAGTTTAATTGGAATTAGAATGGTGATTTTAATTGGAATTAGAATGGTGAGTTTAATTGGAATTAGAATGGTGAGTTTAATTGGAATAGAATGATGAGTTTAATTGGAATTAGAATGGTGAGTTTATTTGGAATTAGAATGGTGATTTTAATTCGAATGAGAATGATGAGTTTAATTGGAATTAGAATGGTGAGTTTATTTGGAATTAGAATGATGGGTTTAATTGGAATTAGAATGGTGAGTTTAATTTGGAATTAGAATGATGAGTTTAATTGGAATTAGAATGATGAGTTTAATTGGAATTAGAATGGTGAGTTTAATTGGAATTAGAATGGTGAGTTTAATTGGAATTTGAATGGTGTGTTTAATTGGAATTAGAATGATGAGTTTAATTGGAATTAGAATGGTGAGTTTAATTGGAATTAGAATGATGAGTTTAATTGGAATTAGAATGGTGAGTTTAATTGGAATAGAATGATGAGTTTTATTGGAATTAGAATGGTGAGTTTATTTGGAATTAGAATGGTGATTTTAATTCGAATTAGTATGATGAGTTTAATTGGAGTTAGAATGGTGAGTTTAATTGGAATTCGAATGGTGAGTTTAATTGGAATTAGAATGGTGAGTTTAATTGGAATTACAATGGTGAGTTTAATTGGAATTAGAATGGTGATTTTAATTGGAGTTAGAATGGTGAGTTTAATTGGAATTCGAATGGTGAGTTTAATTGGAATTAGAATGGTGAGTTTAATTGGAATTAGAATGGTGAATTTAATTGGACTTAGAATGGTGAGTTTAATTGGAATTAGAATGATGAGTTTAATTGGAATTAGAATGCTGAGTCTAATTGGAATTAGAATGATGAGTTTAATTGGAATTAGAATGGTGAGTTTAATTGGAATTAGAATGGTGATTTTAATTGGAATTAGAATGGTGAGTTTAATTGGAATTAGAATGGTGAGTTTAATTGGAATAGAATGATGAGTTTAATTGGAATTAGAATGGTGAGTTTATTTGGAATTAGAATGGTGATTTTAATTCGAATGAGAATGATGAGTTTAATTGGAATTAGAATGGTGAGTTTATTTGGAATTAGAATGATGGGTTTAATTGGAATTAGAATGGTGAGTTTAATTTGGAATTAGAATGATGAGTTTAATTGGAATTAGAATGATGAGTTTAATTGGAATTAGAATGGTGAGTTTAATTGGAATTAGAATGGTGAGTTTAATTGGAATTTGAATGGTGTGTTTAATTGGAATTAGAATGATGAGTTTAATTGGAATTAGAATGGTGAGTTTAATTGGAATTAGAATGATGAGTTTAATTGGAATTAGAATGGTGAGTTTAATTGGAATAGAATGATGAGTTTTATTGGAATTAGAATGGTGAGTTTATTTGGAATTAGAATGGTGATTTTAATTCGAATTAGTATGATGAGTTTAATTGGAATTAGAATGGTGAGTTTATTTGGAATTAGAATGATGGGTTTAATTGGAATTAGAATGGTGAGTTTAATTGGAATTAGAATGAAGAGTTTAATTGGAATTAGAATGATGAGTTTAATTGGAATTAGAATGATGAGTTTAATTGGAATTAGAATGGAGAGTTTCATTGGAAATAGAATGATGAGTTTAATTGGAATTAGAATGGTGAGTTTCATTGGAATTAGAATGATGAGTTTAATTGGAATTAGAATGGGAGTTTAATTGGATTTAGAATGATGAGTTTAATTGGAATTAGAATGGTGAGTTTAATTGGAATTAGAATGATGAGTTTTATTGGAATTAGAATGGTGAGTTTAATTGGAATTAGAATGTTGAGTTTAATTGGAATTAGAATGGTGAGTTTAATTGGATTTAGAATGGTGCTTTTTAATTGGAATTAGAATGGTGAGTTTAATTGGAATTAGAATGGTGATTTTAATTGGAATTAGAATGTTGAGTTTAATTGGAATTAGAATGGTGATTTTAATTGGAATTAGAATGGTGAGTTTAATTGGAATTAGAATGGTGAGTTTAATTGGAATTAGAATGGTGATTTTAATTGGAATTAGAATGATGAGTTTAATTGGAATTAGAATGGTGAGTTTAATTGGAATTAGAATGATGAGTTTAATTGGAATTAGAATGGTGAGTTTAATTGGAATTAGAATGGTGAGTTTAATTGGAATTAGAATGGTGCGTTTAATTGCAATTAGAATGGTGAGTTTAATTGGAATTAGAATGATGAGTTTAATTGGAATTAGAATGATGAGTTTAATTGGAATTAGAATGGTGAGTTTAATTGGAATTAGAATGGTGAGTTTAATTGGAATTAGAATGGTGCGTTTAATTGGAATTAGAATGGTGAGTTTAATTGGAATTAGAATGATGAGTTTAATTGGAATTAGAATGATGAGTTTAATTGGAATTAGAATGGTCCGTTTAATTGGAATTAGAATGGTGAGTTTAATTGGAATTAGAATGGTGAGTTTAAATGCAATTAGAATGGTGAGTTTAATTGGAATTAGAATGGTGAATTTAATTGGAATTAGAATGGTGAGTTTAATTGGAATTAGAATGGTGCGTTTAATTGGAATTAGTATGGTGAGTTTAATTGGAATTAGAATGGTGAGTTTAATTGGAATTAGAATGTTGAGTTTTATTGGAATTAGAATGGTGAGTTTAATTGGAATTAGAATGGTGAGTTTAATTGGAAATAGAATGATGAGTTTAATTGGAATTAGAATGGTGAGTTTAATTGGAATTAGAATGAAGAGTTTAATTGGAATTAGAATGGTGATTTTAATTGGAATTAGAATGTTGAGTTTAATTGGAATTAGAATGGTGAGTTTAATTGGAATTGGAATTGTGAGTTTAATTGGAATGAGAGTGGTGATTTTAATTGGAATTAGAATGGTGAGTTTCATTGTAATTAGAATGGTGAGTTTAATTGGAATTCGAATGGTGATTTTAATTGGAATTAGAATGGTGAGTTTAATTGTAATTAGAATGGTGAGTTTAATTGGAATTATAATGATGAGTTTAATTGGAATTAGAATGGTGAGTTTAATTGTAATTAGAATGGTGAGTTTAATTGGAATTATAATGATGAGTTTAATTGGAAATAGAATGATGGGTTTAATTGGAATTAGAATGGTGAGTTTAATAGGAATTAGAATGGTGAGTTTAATTGGAATTAGAATGGTGATTTTAATTGGAATTAGAATGGTGAGTTTAATTGGAATTAGAATGAAGAGTTTAATTGGAATTAGAATGGTGAGTTTAATTGGAATTAGAATGAAGAGTTTAATTGGAATTAGAATGGTGATTTTAATTGGAATTAGAATGTTGAGTTTAATTGGAATTAGAATGGTGAGTTTAATTGGAATTGGAATTGTGAGTTTAATTGGAATGAGAGTGGAGATTTTAATTGGAATTAGAATGGTGAGTTTCATTGTAATTAGAATGGTGAGTTTAATTGGAATTATAATGATGAGTTTAATTGTAATTAGAATGTTGAGTTGAATTGGAATTCGAATGGTGATTTTAATTGGAATTAGAATGGTGAGTTTAATTGTAATTAGAATGGTGAGTTTAATTGGAATTATAATGATGAGTTTAATTGGAATTAGAATGATGAGTTTAATTGGAATTAGAATGGTGAGTTTAATAGGAATTAGAATGGTGATTTTAATAATAATTAGAATGGTGAGTTTAATTGGAATTAGAATGGTGAGTTTAATTGGAATTAGAATGGTGAGTTTAATTGGAATAGAATGATGAGTTTAATTGGAATTAGAATGGTGAGTTTATTTGGAATTAGAATGGTGATTTTAATTCGAATTAGAATGATGAGTTTAATTGGAATTAGAATGGTGAGTTTATTTGGAATTAGAATGATGGGTTTAATTGGAATTAGAATGGTGAGTTTAATTGGAATTAGAATGATGAGTTTAATTGGAATTAGAATGATGAGTTTAATTGGAATTAGAATGGTGAGTTTAATTGGAATTTGAATGGTGAGTTTAATTGGAATTAGAATGATGAGTTTAATTGGAATTAGAATGGTGAGTTTAATTGGAATAGAATGATGAGTTTTATTGGAATTAGAATGGTGAGTTTATTTGGAATTAGAATGGTGATTTTAATTCGAATTAGAATGATGAGTTTAATTGGAATTAGAATGGTGAGTTTATTTGGAATTAGAATGATGGGTTTAATTGGAATTAGAATGGTGAGTTTAATTGGATTTAGAATGATGAGTTTAATTGGAATTAGAATGGTGAGTTTAATTGGAATTAGAATGATGAGTTTTATTGGAATTAGAATGGTGAGTTTAATTGGAATTAGAATGTTGAGTTTAATTGGAATTAGAATGGTGAGTTTAATTGGATTTAGAATGGTGCTTTTTAATTGGAATTAGAATGGTGAGTTTAATTGGAATTAGAATGGTGAGTTTAATTGGAATTAGAATGGTGAGTTTAATTGGAATTAGAATGGTGATTTTAATTGGAATTAGAATGGTGAGTTTAATTGGAATTAGAATGATGAGTTTAATTGGAATTAGAATGGTGAGTTTAATTGGAATTAGAATGGTGAGTTTAATTGGAATTAGAATGGTGATTTTAATTGGAATTAGAATGATGAGTTTAATTGGAATTAGAATGGTGAGTTTAATTGGAATTAGAATGGTGAGTTTAATTGGAATTAGAATGGTGAGTTTAATTGGAATTAGAATGGTGCGTTTAATTGCAATTAGAATGGTGAGTTTAATTGGAATTAGAATTATGAGTTTAATTGGAATTAGAATGATGAGTTTAATTGGAATTAGAATGGTGAGTTTAATTGGAATTAGAATGGTGAGTATAATTGGAATTAGAATGGTGCGTTTAATTGGAATTAGAATGGTGAGTTTAATTGGAATTAGAATTATGAGTTTAATTGGAATTAGAATGATGAGTTTCATTGGAATTAGAATGGTCCGTTTAATTGGAATTAGAATGGTGAGTTTAATTGGAATTAGAATGGTGAGTTTAAATGCAATTAGAATGGTGAGTTTAATTGGAATTAGAATGGTGAATTTAATTGGAATTAGAATGGTGAGTTTAATTGGAATTAGAATGCTGCGTTTAATTGGAATTAGTATGGTGAGTTTAATTGGAATTAGAATGGTGAGTTTAATTGGAATTAGAATGTAGAGTTTTATTGGAATTAGAATGGTGAGTTTAATTGGAATTAGAATGGTGAGTTTAATTGGAAATAGAATGATGAGTTTAATTGGAATTAGAATGGTGAGTTTAATTGGAATTAGAATGAAGAGTTTAATTGGAATTAGAATGGTGATTTTAATTGGAATTAGAATGTTGAGTTTAATTGGAATTAGAATGGTGAGTTTAATTGGAATTGGAATTGTGAGTTTAATTGGAATGAGAGTGGTGATTTTAATTGGAATTAGAATGGTGAGTTTCATTGTAATTAGAATGGTGAGTTTAATTGGAATTCGAATGGTGATTTTAATTGGAATTAGAATGGTGAGTTTAATTGTAATTAGAATGGTGAGTTTAATTGGAATTATAATGATGAGTTTAATTGGAATTAGAATGGTGAGTTTAATTGTAATTAGAATGGTGAGTTTAATTGGAATTATAATGATGAGTTTAATTGGAATTAGAATGATGGGTTTAATTGGAATTAGAATGGTGAGTTTAATAGGAATTAGAATGGTGAGTTTAATTGGAATTAGAGTGGTGATTTTAATTGGAATTAGAATGGTGAGTTTAATTGGAATTAGAATGAAGAGTTTAATTGAAATTAGAATGGTGAGTTTAATTGGAATTAGAATGAAGAGTTTAATTGGAATTAGAATGGAGATTTTAATTGGAATTAGAATGTTGAGTTTAATTGGAATTAGAATGGTGAGTTTAATTGGAATTGGAATTGTGAGTTTAATTGGAATGAGAGTGGTGATTTTAATTGGAAATAGAATGGTGAGTTTCATTGTAATTAGAATGGTGAGTTTAATTGGAATTATAATGATGAGTTTAATTGTAATTAGAATGTTGAGTTTAATTGGAATTCGAATGGTGATTTTAATTGGAATTAGAATGGTGAGTTTAATTGTAATTAGAATGGTGAGTTTAATTGGAATTATAATGATGAGTTTAATTGGAATTAGAATGATGAGTTTAATTGGAATTAGAATGGTGAGTTTAATAGGAATTAGAATGGTGATTTTAATAATAATTAGAATGGTGAGTTTAATTGGAATTAGAATGGTGAGTTTAATTGGAATTAGAATGGTGAGTTTAATTGGAATTAGAATGGTGATTTTAATAAGAATTAGAATGGTGATTTTAATTGGATTTAGAATGGTGATTTTAATAGGAATTAGAATGGTGATTTTAATTGGAATTAGAATGGTGATTTTAATCAGAATTAGAATGGTGAGTTTAATTGGATTTAGAATGGTGATTTTAATAGGAATTAGAATGGTGATTTTAATTGGAATTAGAATGGTGATTTTAATAAGAATTAGAATGGTGATTTTAATTGGATTTAGAATGGTGATTTTAATAGAAATTAGAATGGTGATTTTAATTGGAATTGGAATTGTGATTTTAATTGGAATTAGAATGGTGAGTTTAATTGGAATTAGAATGGTGAGTTTAATTGGAATTAGAATGTTGCGTTTAATTGGAATTAGAATGGTGATTTTAATTGGAATTAGAATGGTGATTTTAATAGGAATTAGAATGGTGCGTTTAATTGGAATTAGAATGGTGAGTTTAATTGGAATTAGAATGTTGCGTTTAATTGGAATTAGAATGTTGCGTTTAATTGGAATTAGAATGGTGAGTTTAATTGGAATTAGAATGGTGCGTTTAATTGCAATTAGAATGGTGAGTTTAATTGGAATTAGAATGATGAGTTTAATTGGAATTAGAATGGTGAGTTTAATTGGAATTAGAATGGTGAGTTTAATTGGAATTAGAATGGTGCGTTTAATTGGAATTAGAATGATGAGTTTAATTGGAATTAGAATGATGAGTTTAAATGCAATTAGAATGGTGAGTTTAATTGGAATTAGAATGGTGAATTTAATTGGAATTAGAATGGTGAGTTTAATTGGAATTAGAATGGTGCGTTTAATTGGAATTAGTATGGTGAGTTTAATTGGAATTAGAATGGTGAGTTTAATTGGAATTAGAATGTTGAGTTTTATTGGAATTAGAATGGTGAGTTTAATTGGAATTAGAATGGTGAGTTTAATTGGAAATAGAATGATGAGTTTAATTGGAATTAGAATGGTGAGTTTAATTGGAATTAGAATGAAAAGTTTAATTGGAATTAGAATGGTGATTTTAATTGGAATTAGAATGTTGAGTTTAATTGGAATTAGAATGGTGAGTTTAATTGGAATTGGAATTGTGAGTTTAATTGGAATGAGAGTGGTGATTTTAATTGGAATTAGAATGGTGAGTTTCATTGTAATTAGAATGGTGAGTTTAATTGGAATTATAATGATGAGTTTAATTGTAATTAGAATGTTGAGTTTAATTGGAATTCGAATGGTGATTTTAATTGGAATTAGAATGGTGAGTTTAATTGTAATTAGAATGGTGAGTTTAATTGGAATTATAATGATGAGTTTAATTGGAATTAGAATGATGAGTTTAATTGGAATTAGAATGGTGAGTTTAATAGGAATTAGAATGGTGAGTTTAATTGGAATTAGAATGTTGATTTTAATTGGAATTAGAATGGTGAGTTTAATTGGAATTAGAATGAAGAGTTTAATTGGAATTAGAATGGTGAGTTTAATTGGAATTAGAATGAAGAGTTTAATTGGAATTAGAATGGTGATTTTAATTGGAATTAGAATGTTGAGTTTAATTGGAATTAGAATGGTGAGTTTAATTCGAATTGGAATTGTGAGTTTAATTGGAATGAGAGTGGTGATTTTAATTGGAATTAGAATGGTGAGTTTCATTGTAATTAGAATGGTGAGTTTAATTGGAATTATAATGATGAGTTTAATTGTAATTAGAATGTTGAGTTTAATTGGAATTCGAATGGTGATTTTAATTGGAATTAGAATGGTGAGTTTAATTGTAATTAGAATGGTGAGTTTAATTGGAATTATAATGATGAGTTTAATTGGAATTAGAATGATGAGTTTAATTGGAATTAGAATGGTGAGTTTAATAGGAATTAGAATGGTGATTTTAATAATAATTAGAATGGTGAGTTTAATTGGAATTAGAATGGTGAGTTTAATTGGAATTAGAATGGTGATTTTAATAAGAATTAGAATGGTGATTTTAATTGGATTTAGAATGGTGATTTTAATAGGAATTAGAATGGTGATTTTAATTGGAATTAGAATGGTGATTTTAATCGGAATTAGAATGGTGAGTTTAATTGGATTTAGAATGGTGATTTTAATAGGAATTAGAATGGTGATTTTAATTGGAATTAGAATGGTGATTTTAATAAGAATTAGAATGGTGATTTTAATTGGATTTAGAATGGTGATTTTAATAGAAATTAGAATGGTGATTTTAATTGGAATTGGAATTGTGATTTTAATTGGAATTAGAATGGTGAGTTTAATTGGAATTAGAATGGTGAGTTTAATTGGAATTAGAATGTTGCGTTTAATTGGAATTAGAATGGTGATTTTAATTGGAATTAGAATGGTGATTTTAATAGGAATTAGAATGGTGAGTTTAATTGGAATTAGAATGGTGAGTTTAATTGGAATTAGAATGGTGAGTTTAATTGGAATTAGAATGGTGATTTTAATAGGAATTAGAATGGTGAGTTTAATTGGAATTAGAATGGTGATTTTAATTGGAATTAGAATGGTGATTTTAATTGGAATTAGAATGTTGCGTTTAATTGGAATTAGAATGGTGATTTTAATTGGAATTAGAATGGTGATTTTAATAGGAATTAGAATGGTGAGTTTAATTGGAATTAGAATGGTGAGTTTAATTGGAATTAGAATGGTGATTTTAATTGGAATTAGAATGTTGAGTTTAATTGGAATTAGAATGGTGATTTTAATTGGAATTAGAATGTTGAGTTTAATTGGAATTAGAATGGTGATTTTAATTGGAATTAGAATGGTGATTTTAATTGGAATTAGAATGGTGAGTTTAATAGGAATTAGAATGGTGAGTTTAATTGGAATTAGAATGGTGATTTTAATTGGAATTAGAATGGTGATTTTAATTGGAATTAGAATGGTGATTTTAATAGGAATTAGAAAGATGAGTTTAATTGGAATTAGAATGGTGAATTTAATTGGAATTAGAATGGTGAGTTTAATTGGAATTAAAATGCTGAGTTTAATTGGAATTAGAATGGTGAGTTTAATTGGAATTAGAATGGTGAGTTTAATTGGATTTAGAATGGTGAATTTAATTGGAATTAGAATGGTGAGTTTAATTGGAATTAAAATGCTGAGTTTAATTGGATTTAGAATGGTGAGTTTAATTGGAATTAGAATGGTGAGTTTAATTGGAATTAGAATGGTGAATTTAATTGGAATTAGAATGGTGAGTTTAATTGGAATTAAAATGCTGAGTTTAATTGGATTTAGAATGGTGAGTTTAATTGGAATTAGAATGGTGAGTTTAATTGGAATTAGAATGGTGAATTTAATTGGAATTAAAATGCTGAGTTTAATTGGAATTAGAATGGTGAGTTTAATTGGAATTAGAATGGTGAGTTTAATTGGAATTAGAATGGTGAGTTTAATTGGATTTAGAATGGTGAGTTTAATTGGAATTAGAATGGTGAGTTTAATTGGATTTAGAATGGTGAGTTTAATTGGAATTAGAATGGTGAGTTTAATTGGATTTAGAATGGTGAGTTTAATTGGAATTAGAATGGTGAGTTTAATTGGAATTAGAATGGTGAGTTTAATTGGATTTAGAATGGTGAGTTTAATTGGATTTAGAATGGTGAGTTTAATTGGAATTAGAATGGTGAGTTTAATTCCATTGCTGCCGCGAGTCATTCCCAGTTTTAAGCAGGCTCTGATCGAGGGAGCCTTGTTCCGTGCATTTCTAGGCAGTTACTGTCTGTTAACTGAACGTTAGCCTCTGCTACAGCACAGTAAATATTATTGGGTAGCTCTCTTCCAGCTGAGTGGCTCCGCTGTGTGACCTGCCGCCCATTCAATTGAGTCCTTCTGTTGGTGTGCAGCTGATGTTTGTGATGCTAGGGCTAAGGACTTAGTTAAACTGCTCGTGACATATGGAGATTGGCTCTCTCTCCTTGATTGGGAAGGTGAGAGAGGTGAGTGAGGAAATCTGCATACGCGATAGAGAAAGGAGTTAGAAATCCAGGGAAAGCGTGAAAGAAAATCAAATGTTTTGGGGGATATCTGTGCTCAGGGAGAGACAGACAGGGGGAGATGGGAGAAAGAGGGAGTGAGAGAATGAAACGGAGAGAGGCTGAGGAGAGCGTAATAGTTTAGGATGCCCTATATCTAGGAGATGAAGGGGCGGGAATAGGGTGCGTGTAAGAGAGAGTGAAATAAAGATAGAGAGAGTGGAAAAGTGGAGAAAGATTTCAATTTCAAGTGCAGTAAGCGACGGACAGAAGGAGGAGGATGAGACAGATGAGCTTGAATATCACTGGATGCTTTAGAGGGCAAAAGAAGGGGAGAGGGACAGGTGGTGTCAAGTGCAAGGACGTACATGGCCTAAGTGAGACAAAGGGACATAATGTACCTGTGTCTGTATCATGTGGTGTGTCTGTGTGTATTTACATGCGCACAGACTTGTGCTTTTCCGCGGTGTATGGAAACATGCTTGTAAATAAATACCGCACATATACCTATGTGCACACACGTGTGTGCAGCTAGGTACACGTGTATCTGTTTGACTCCCCCTGCTCTTCTTCCAATAGTGCCGTGGCACCTGCGAGGGCAGACAGGGCATCAGCAAGATCGCGGGCTTATATCAAATTTCACGTGTGTATATGGAAGTGTATTTCGTGTGTGCAAAGGTATGTCTATTTGTATATGGCATCCATAATTTTTTTGTGTGTGTCCCAGTATGTGTATGATAGACTTGCACTTCTAAAGCGTCTTACCCAACTGAAGGATGTCCCAAAGCGCTTTACGGCCAATGAAGTACTTTCTGTGATCTAGTCGCTGTTGGAATGTAGGGCACAGCAAGCACCCACAAACAGAAATGCGACAATGTTTTTCAGTACTGTTGGTTAAGGGATTAAAATTGGGCCCCGGATACCGAGGGAGAACTTCCCCTGCTCTTATCCAGAATATTAGCCGTGAGGTTTTTCCCGTCCACCCGAGGGGGCAGACGGGGTGCGGGAGGGGGGATGACCAAGGATTTAGCATCTCACCCTAAAGACGGCATGTCCGCGCATTACGGCGCTGGCAGTGTCGGCCTGGGTTACGGGCTCCAGTCTCTGGAGCGGAGACTCGATCCCGCGACCTGCCTGACTCAGAGGGTGAGAGAGCGGGCGCCAAAGCCCAGCGAGCCACGGCTGGATATGTATGCGCTTCTTCGGCGCGGCGCGCTTGCGTGTGTGTATGTGTGTGTGTGTGTGTGTGTGTGTGTGTGTGTGACAGCGAGAGTTAAAGCTGCTGAAGTTATAAAAAAAAAAGCTGCTGACACCGATCCCACGTCTGCAGGAATGAATTTTATTGACTTTGGAGCACGTGAGTGTGTGCGCGTCACCTCCACAGCAAATAAAATCTGTTAAGAAGCGAGAAGAAAAATGGGAAAGTAAATGAGGCTGGAAAGATATGACGATAGGCTACACACGCCTTTAAATCTGAAAGGAATTCGCGACACACAAGAGCAATTTGTCACTTTTTAGCATTTTTCTTTGGTCACAAGCCCTCAGCACTCGCAAAGCCGTCTAGTCTGCTGGCTCCCCATGCATGAAAACAGGATTATTTAATTTAGACGCCAAGAAAATCGATCCTGCCATTCGATAGCAAATAAGAATCAAGCAGATTAAGGGCGGAAATTAACTCTGAAAATATTTTTGATGGAGTGCCTTGTACTTTCGAAAGTAAATGGACTGCAAAGTGGAACAAATGAGATGGGGCTAGTGGATGCGACAAGCGCTCTCCATCTTCCTATTATCCTGTAATGGGAAAGGTCCACGAGCACAGCCCCACACCCGGCATTAATCACTCTCCCAGCTTTATGAAGATTTATGTCTCCCAGCACTGCCTCCGTATTGAATGAAGTCATAATAGCAGACACGGACTGAAACCGGCCTCGCCATTTAAATACAGGTCCAGTCCGGGCAACCGGATTCAGGTCTGTGGGTCCAGAGTGAGGCGGGAGTCGCACCTCTCCCCCCACTCTCAGACACTGCCCCCCCTCCCCCCACTCTCAGACACTGCCCCCCCTCCCCCCACTCTCAGACACTGCCCCCCACACACCAACTCTCAGACACTGCCCCCCCCTCCCCCAACTCTCAGGCACTGCCTCCCTCCCCCAAATCTCAGGCACTGCCCCTCCCCCCACTCTCAGACACTGCACACTGCCCCCACTCTCAGACACTGCCCCCCTCCCAACTCTCAGACACTGCCCCCCCCCCTCCCCCAAATCTCAGGCACTGCACCCCCCCTCCCCCCACTCTCAGACACTGCCCCCCCCTCCCCCCACTCTCAGACACTGCCCCCCCTCCCCCAACTGTCAGACACTGCCCCCCCCTCCCCCCAACTCTCAGGCACTGCCCCCTCCCCCCACTCTCAGACACTGCCCCCCCTCCCCCAACTCTCAGGCACTGCCCCCCTCCCCCAACTCTCAGACACTGCCACCCCCTCCCCCAGCTCTCAGGCACTGCCCCCCTCCCCCCACTCTCAGACACAGCCGCCCCCTCCCCCCACTCTCAGACACTGCCCCCCTCCCCCCACTCTCAGACACAGCCACCCCTCCCCCAACACTCAGGCACTGCCCTCCTCCCCCCACTCTCCGACATTGCCCCACTCGCCCCACACTCAGACACTGCCCCCCCGCCCCCAACTCTCAGGCACTGCCCCCCCCTCCCCCCACCCTCAGACACTGCCACCCCCTCCCCCCACTCTCAGACACAGCCCCCCTCCCCCCACTCTCAGACACTGCCCCCCTCCCCCTACTCTCAGACACTGCCCCCCCTCCCCCCACTCTCAGACACTGCCCCCCTCCCCCCACTCTCAGACAATGGCCCCTCCCCCCACTCTCAGACTCTGCCCCCTCCCCCCACTCTCAGACACTGCCCCCCCTCCCCCCACTCTCAGACACTGACACCCTCCCCCCACTCTCAGACACTGCCCCCCTCCCCCCACTCTCAGACACTGCCCCCCCTCCCCCAACTCTCAGACACTGCCCCCCTCCCCCCACGTTCAGCCACTGCCCCCCCCTCCCCCTACTCTCAGACACTGCCCCCCTCCCCCCACTCTCAGACACAGCCCCCTCCCCCCACTCTCAGACACTGCCCCCTCCCCCCACTCTCAGACATTGCCCCCCTCCCCCCACTCTCAGACACTGCCCCCCTCCCCCCACTCTCAGACACTGCCCCCCTCCCCCCACTCTCAGACACTGCCCCCATCCCCCCACTCTCAGACACTGCCCCCCATCCCCCCAATCTCAGACACTGCCCCCCTCCCCCCACTCTCAGACACTGCCCCCCACACACCAACACTCAGACACTGCCCCCCTCCTCTCCCACTCTCAGACACTGCCCCCCACACACCAACACTCAGACACTGCCCCCTCCCCCCACTCTCAGACACTGCCCCCCTCCCCCCACTCTCAGACACTGCCCCCCCTCCCCCCACTCTCAGACACAGCCCCCCTCCCCCCACTCTCAGACACTGCCCCCCTCCCCCACTCTCAGACACTGCCCCCCTCCCCCCACTCTCAGACACTGCCCCCCCTCCCCCACTCTCAGACACTGCCCCCCCTCCCCCCACTCTCAGACACTGCCCCCTCCCCCCACTCTCAGACACTGCCCCCTCCCCCCACTCTCAGACACTGCCCCCCCTCCCCCCACTCTCAGACACTGCCCCCTCCCCCCACTCTCAGACACTGCCCCCCTCCCCCCACTCTCAGACACTGCCCCCCCTCCCCCCACTCTCAGACACAGCCCCCCTCCCCCCACTCTCAGACACTGCCCCCCCTCCCCCCACTCTCAGACACTGCTCCCTCCCCCCACTCTCAGACACAGCCCCCTCCCCCCACTCTCAGACACTGCCCCCCTCCCCCCACTCTCAGACACTGCCCCCCCTCTCCCCCCACTCTCACTCACTGCACCCCTCCCCCACTCTCAGACACTGCCCCCCCTCCCCCCACTCTCAGATACTGCCCCCCCCTCCCCCAAATCTCAGGCACTGCCCCCCTCCCAACTCTCAGACACTGCCCCCCCTCCCCCAACTCTCAGGCACTGCACCCCCCCTCCCCCAACTCTCAGACACTGCCCCCCCCTCCCCCAACTCTCAGGCACTGCACCCCCCTCCCCCAACTCTCAGGCACTGCACCCCCCCTCCCCCCACTCTCAGACACTGCCCCCCCTCCCCCCACTCTCAGACACTGCCCCCCCTCCCCCAACTCTCAGGCACTGCCCCCCTCCCCCAACTCTCAGACACTGCCACCCCCTCCCCAGCTCTCAGGCACTGCCCCCCTCCCCCACTCTCAAACACAGCCGCCCCCTCCCCCCACTCTCAGACACAGCCACCCCTCCCCCAACACTCAGGCACTGCCCTCCTCCCCCCACTCTCCGACACTGCCCCAGTCGCCCCACACACAGACACTGCCCCCCCGCCCCCAACTCTCAGACACAGCCCCCCTCCCCCCACTCTCAGACTCTGCCCCCTTCCCCCCACTCTCAGACACTGCCCCCTCCCCCCACTCTCAGACACTGCCCCCCTTCCCCCACTCTCAGACACTGACCCCTCCCCCCACTCTCAGACACTGCCCCCCTCCCCACTCTCAGACACTGCCCCCCTCCCCCCACTTTCAGACACTGCCCCCTCCCCCCACTCTCAGACACTGCCCCCCCTCCCCCACTCTCAGACACAGCCCCCTCCCCCCACTCTCAGACACTGCCCCCTCCCCCCACTCTCAGACACTGCCCCATCCCCCCAATCTCAGACACTGCTCCCTCCCCCCACTCTTAGACACTGCCCCCCTCCCCCCACTCTCAGTCACTGCCCCCTCCCCCCACTCTCAGACACTGCCCCCTCCCCCCACACTCAGACACTGCCCCCCTCCCCCCACTCTCAGACACTGCCCCCCCCTCCCCCCAGTCTCAGACACTGCCCCCCTCCCCCCACTCTCAGACACTGCCCCCCCTCCCCCCAGTCTCAGACACTGCCCCCCTCCCCCCACTAATAGACACTGCCCCCTCCCCCCACTCTTAGACACTGCCACCTCCCCCCACTCTTAGACACTGCCCCCCTCCCCCCACTCTCAGACACTACCCCCTCCCCCCACTCTCAGACACAGCACCCCCCTCGCCCAACTTCAGACACTGCCCCCCCCAATCTCAGGCACTGCCCCCCCTCCCCCCACTCTCAGACACTGCCTCCCCTCCCCCCACTCTCAGACACTGCCCCCCTCCCCCCACTCTCAGACACAGCCCCTCCCCCCACTCTCAGACACTGCCCCCCTCCCCCACTCTCAGACACAGCCCATCCCCCCACTCTCAGACACTGCCCCTCCCCCACTCTCAGACACTGCCCGCTCCCCCCATTCTCAGACACTGCCCTCCCTCCCCCCACTCTCAGACACTGCCCCCTCCCCCCCACTCTCAGAAACTGCCCCCTCCCCCCACTCTCAGACACTGCCCCCCTCCTCCACTCTCAGACACTGCCCCCCTCCCCCCACTCTCAGACACTGCCCCCCTCCCCCCACTCTCAAACACTGCCCCCCTCCCCCCACTCTCAGACACTGCCCCCTCCCCCCACTCTCAGACACTGCCCCCCCTCCCCCCACTCTCAGACACTGCCCCCCTCCCCCCACTCTCAGACACTGCCCCCCTCCCTCCACTCTCAGACACTGCCCCCCTCCCTCCACTCTCAGACACTGCCCCCCTCCCCACTCTCAGACACTGCCCCCCTCCCCCCACTCTCAGACACTGCCCCCTCCCCCCACTCTCAGACACTGCCCCCTCCCCCCACTCTCAGACACTGCCCCCCTCCCCCCACTCTCAGACACTGCCCCCCCCATCCCCCCACTCTCAGTCCTGCCCCCCTCCCCCCACTCTCAGACACTGCCCCCCTCCCCCACCTCAGACACTGCCCCCCCATCCCCCCACTCTCAGTCACTGCCCCCCCTCCCCCCACTCTCAGACACTGCCCCCTCCCCCTACTCTCAGACACTGCCCCACCTTCCCCCACTCTCAGACACTGCCCCCCTCCCCTCACTCTCGGACACTGCCCCCCCTCCCCCCACTCACAGACAATGGCCCCTCCCCCCACTCTCAGACACTGCCCCCATCCCCGCACTCTCAGACGCTGCCCCCTCCCCCCCACACACAGACACTGCCCCCTCCCCCCACTCTCAGACACTGCCCCCCTCCCCCACGCTCAGACACTGCCCCCCCACTCTCAGACACTTCCCCCCCTCCCCCACTCTCAGACACTGCCCGCCTCCCCCCCAGTCTCAGACACTGCCCCTCCCCCACACACAGACACTGCCCCCTCCCCCCACTCTCAGACACTGCCCCATCCCCCCACTCTCAGACACTGCCCCCCACTCTCAGACACTGCCCCCCTCCCCCCACTCTCAGACACTGTCCCCCTTCCCCCACTCTCAGACACTGCTCCCCTCCCCCCACTCTCAGACACTGCCCCCCTCCCCCCACTCTGAGACACTGCCCCCCTCCCCCCACTCTGAGACACTGCCCCCCTCCCCCCACTCTCAGACACTGTCCCCTTCCCCCACTCTCAGACACTGCTCCCTCCCCCCACTCTCAGACACTGCCCCCCTCCCCCCACTCTCAGACACTGCCCCCCTCCCCCCACTCTCAGACACTGCCCCCCTCCCCCCACTCTCAGACATTAGTCCCCCCGACTCTCAGACACTGCCCCCCCTCCCCCCACTCTCACACACTGCCCACCCCAATCTCAGACACTGCCCCCCCTCCCCCCACTCTCAGACACTGCCTCCCCTCCCCCCACTCTCAGACACTGCCCCCCCCTCCCCCACTCTCAGGCACAGCCCCCTCCCCCCACTCTCAGACACTGCCCCCTCCCCCCACTCTCAGACACTGCCCCCCTCCCCACACTCTTAGAAACTGCCCCCCTCCCCCCACTCTCAGACACTGCCCCCTCCCCCCACTCTCAGACACTGCCCCCTCCCCCCACTCTCAGACACTGCCCCCCCTCCCCCACTCTCAGACACAGCCCCCCTCCCCCCACTCTCAGACACAGCCCCCCTCCCCCCACCTCAGACACTGCTCCCTCCCCCCACTCTCAGACACAGCCCCCTCCCCCCACTCTCAGACACTGCCCCCCTCCCCCCACTCTCAGACACTGCCCCCCCTCTCCCCCCACTCTCACTCACTGCACCCCTCCCCCCACTCTCAGACACTGCCCCCCCTCCCCCCACTCTCAGATACTGCCCCCCCCTCCCCCAAATCTTAGGCACTGCCCCCCTCCCAACTCTCAGACCCTGCCCCCCCCTCCCCCAACTCTCAGGCACTGCACCCCCCCTCCCCCAACTCTCAGACACTGCCCCCCCCCCCTCCCCCAACTCTCAGGCACTGCCACCCCCCCTCCCCCAACTCTCAGGCACTGCACCCCCCCTCCCCCCCACTCTCAGACACTGCCCCCCCCTCCCCCCACTCTCAGACACTGCCCCCCCTCCCCCAACTCTCAGGCACTGCCCCCCTCCCCCAACTCTCAGACACTGCCACCCCTCCCCAGCTCTCAGGCACTGCCCCCCTCCCCCCCACTCTCAAACACAGCCGCCCCCTCCCCCCACTCTCAGACACAGCCACCCTCCCCCAACACTCAGGCACTGCCCTCCTCCCCCCACTCTCCGACACTGCCCCAGTCGCCCCACACACAGACACTGCCCCCCCGCCCCCCAACTCTCAGACACAGCCCCCTCCCCCCACTCTCAGACTCTGCCCCCTTCCCCCCACTCTCAGACACTGCCCCTCCCCCCACTCTCAGACACTGCCCCCCCTTCCCCCACTCTCAGACACTGACCCCCTCCCCCCACTCTCAGACACTGCCCCCTCCCCCCACTTTCAGACACTGCCCCCCCTCCCCCCACTCTCAGACACTGCCCCCCCTCCCCCCCACTCTCAGACACAGCCCCCTCCCCCACTCTCAGACACTGCCCCTCCCCCCACTCTCAGACACTGCCCCCATCCCCCCCAATCTCAGACACTGCTCCCCTCCCCCCACTCTTAGACCACTGCCCCCCTCCCCCCACTCTCAGTCACTGCCCCCCTCCCCCCCACTCTCAGACACTGCCCCCCTCCCCCCACACTCAGACACTGCCCCCCTCCCCCCACTCTCAGACACTGCCCCCCCCCCCCCAGTCTCAGACACTGCCCCCCTCCCCCACTCTCAGACACTGCCCCCCCCTCCCCCCAGTCTCAGACACTGCCCCCCTCCCCCCACTATTAGACACTGCCCCCTCCCCCCACTCTTAGACACTGCCACCCTCCCCCCACTCTTAGACACTGCCCCCCTCCCCCCACTCTCAGACACTACCCCCTCCCCCCACTCTCAGACACAGCACCCCCCCTCGCCCAACTCTCAGACACTGCCCCCCCCCAATCTCAGGCACTGCCCCCCTCCCCCCACTCTCAGACACTGCCTCCCTCCCCCCACTCTCAGACACTGCCCCCCCCTCCCCCCACTCTCAGACACAGCCCCCTCCCCCCACTCTCAGACACTGCCCCCCTCCCCCCACTCTCAGACACAGCCCCATCCCCCCACTCTCAGACACTGCCCCCTCCCCCCACTCTCAGACACTGCCCCGCTCCCCCCATTCTCAGACACTGCCCTCCCTCCCCCCCACTCTCAGACACTGCCCCCTCCCCCCACTCTCAGAACTGCCCCCTCCCCCCACTCTCAGACCTGCCCCCCTCCCTCCACTCTCAGACACTGCCCCCCTCCCCCCACTCTCAGACACTGCCCCCCTCCCCCCACTCTCAAACACTGCCCCCCTCCCCCCACTCTCAGACACTGCCCCCCTCCCCCCACTCTCAGACACTGCCCCCCCTCCCCCCACTCTCAGACACTGCCCCCTCCCCCACTCTCAGACACTGCCCCCTCCTCCACTCTCAGACACTGCCCCCCTCCCTCCACTCCTCAGACACTGCCCCCTCCCCCCACTCTCAGACACTGCCCCCCCTCCCCCCACTCTCAGACACTGCCCCCTCCCCCCACTCTCAGACACTGCCCCCCTCCCCCCACTCTCAGACACTGCCCCCTCCCCCACTCTCAGACACTGCCCCCCCCATCCCCCCACTCTCAGTCACTGCCCCCCTCCCCCCACTCTCAGACACTGCCCCCCATCCCCCACTCTCAGTCACTGCCCCCCCTCCCCCCACTCTCAGACACTGCCCCCTCCCCCTACTCTCAGACACTGCCCCACCTTCCCCCACTCTCAGACACTGCCCCCCTCCCCTCACTCTCGGACACTGCCCCCCTCCCCCCACTCACAGACAATGGCCCCTCCCCCACTCTCAGACACTGCCCCCATCCCCGCACTCTCAGACGCTGCCCCCTCCCCCCCACACACAGACACTGCCCCCTCCCCCACTCTCAGACACTGCCCCCCTCCCCCACGCTCAGACACTGCCCCCCCACTCTCAGACACTTCCCCCCCTCCCCCCACTCTCAGACACTGCCCGCCTCCCCCCAGTCTCAGACACTGCCCCCTCCCCCCACACACAGACACTGCCCCCTCCCCCCACTCTCAGACACTGCCCCCATCCCCCCACTCTCAGACACTGCCCCCCACTCTCAGACACTGCCCCCCTCCCCCCACTCTCAGACACTGTCCCCCTTCCCCCACTCTCAGACACTGCTCCCTCCCCCCACTCTCAGACACTGCCCCCTCCCCCCACTCTGAGACACTGCCCCCCTCCCCCCACTCTGAGACACTGCCCCCCTCCCCCCACTCTCAGACACTGTCCCCCTTCCCCCACTCTCAGACACTGCTCCCCTCCCCCCACTCTCAGACACTGCCCCCCTCCCCCCACTCTCAGACACTGCCCCCCCTCCCCCCACTCTCAGACACTGCCCCCCTCCCCCCACTCTCAGACATTAGTCCCCCCGACTCTCAGACACTGCCCCCCCTCCCCCCACTCTCACACACTGCCCACCCCAATCTCAGACACTGCCCCCCCTCCCCCCACTCTCAGACACTGCCTCCCTCCCCCCACTCTCAGACACTGCCCCCCCCTCCCCCCACTCTCAGGCACAGCCCCCTCCCCCCACTCTCAGACACTGCCCCCTCCCCCCACTCTCAGACACTGCCCCCCTCCCCACACTCTTAGAAACTGCCCCCCTCCCCCCACTCTCAGACACTGCCCCCTCCCCCCACTCTCAGACACTGCCCCCCCTCCCCCCACTCTCACACACTGCCCACCCCAATCTCAGACACTGACCCCCTCCCCCCACTCTCAGACACAGCCCCCTCCCCCCACTCTCAGACACTGCCCCCTCCCCCCACTCTTAGACACTGCACCCCATCCCCCCACTCTCAGACACTGCCCCCCTCCCCACACTCTTAGATACTGCCCCCCCTCCCCCCACTCTCAGACACTGCCCCCTCCCCCCACTCTCAGACACTGCACCCCCCCCCCCCCCCCCCCCCCCCCCCCCCCCCCCCCCCCCCCCCCCCCCCCCCCCCCACCCCCCCCCCCCCCCCCCCCCCCCCCCCCCCCCCCCCCCCCCCCCCCCCCCCCCCCCCCCCCCCCCCCCCCCCCCCCCCCCCCCCCCCCCACCCCCGCACTCTCAGACTCTGCCCCCCATCCCCCCACTCTCAGACACTGCCCCCATCCCCCCACTCTCAGACACTGGCCCCCTCCCCCCACTCTCAGACACTGCCCCCCCTCCCCCCACTATCAGACACTGCCCCCCTCCCCCCACTCTCAGGCACTGCCCCCATCCCCCCACTCTCAGCACTGCCCCCTCCCCCCACACTCAGACACTGCCCCCCTCCCCCCAATCTCAGACACTGCCCCCCTCCCCCCACACTCAGACACTGCCCCACCTCCCCCCACACTCAGACAATGGCCCCTCCCCCCACTCTCAGTCACTGCCCCCTCCCCCCACACTCAGACACTGCCCCCCTCCCCCCACTCTCAGACACTGCCCCACCTCCCCCCACACTCAGACAATGGCCCCTCCCCCCACTCTCAGTCACTGCCCCCTCCCCCCAATCTCAGACACTGCCCCCCTCCCCCCACTCTCAGACACTGCCCCCTCCCCCCACTCTCAGATACTGCCCCCTCCCCCCACTCTCAGACACTGCCCCCCTCCCCAGTCTCAGACACTGCCCCCCTCCCCCACTCTCAGACACTGCCCCCCTCCCCCCACTCTCAGACATTGCCCCACCTCCCCCCACACTCAGACAATGGCCCCTCCCCCCACTCTCAGTCACTGCCCCCCATCCCCCCACTCTCAGATACTGCCCCCTCCCCCCCACTCTCAGACACTGCCCCCTCCCCCAGTCTCAGACACTGCCCCCTCCCCCCACTCTCAGACACTGCCCCCCTCCCCCCACACTCAGACACTGCCCCCCTCCCCCAATCTCAGACATTGCCCCACCTCCCCCCACACTCAGACAATGGCCCCTCCCCCACTCTCAGACACTGCCCCCTCCCCCCACACTCAGACACTGCCCCCCTCCCCCCACTCTCAGACACTGCCCCCCCTCCCCCCACTCTCAGACACTGCCCCCCATCCCCCTAATCTCAGACAATGGCCCCTCCCCCCACTCTCAGACACTGCCCCTCCCCCCACTTTCAGACACTGCCCCCCCTCCCCCACTCTCAGACACTGCCCCCCTCCCCCCACTCTCAGACACAGCCCCCCTCCCCCACTCTCAGACACTGCCCCCCTCCCAACTCTCAGACACTGCCCTCCCCCAACTCTCAGGCACGGCACCCCCCCTCCCCCAACTCTCAGGCACTGCACCCCCCCTCCCCCCACTCTAAGACACTGCCCCCCTCCCCCAACTGTCAGACACTGCACCCCCTCCCCCCACTCTCAGACACTGCCCCCTCCCCCCACTCTCAGACACTGCCCCCTCCCCCCACTCTCAGACACTGCCCCCCATCCCCCCACTCTCAGACACTGCCCCCCTCCCCCACTCTCAGACACTGCACCCCTCCCCCCACTCTCAGACATTGCCCCCTCCCCCCACTCTCAGACACTGCCCCCCTCCCCCCACTCTCAGACACTGCCTCCCCTCCCCCCCACTCTCAGACACTGCCCCCTCCCCCCACTCTTAGACACTGCCCCTTCCCCACTCTCAGACACTGCCGCCCCTCCCCCCACTCTCAGACACTGCCCCCCCTCCCCCCACACTCAGACACTGCCCCCCTCCCCCACTCTCAGGCACTGCCCCCATCCCCCCACTCTCAGGCACTGCCCCCTCCCACCACTCTCAGACACTGCCCCCTCCCCCCACACTCAGACACTGCCCCCCTCCCCCCACTCTCAGACACTGCCCCCTCCCCCCACTCTCAGACACTGCACCCCTCCCCCCACTCTCAGACACTGCCCCCTCCCCCCACTCTCAGACACTGCCCCCCTCCCCCCACTCTTAGACACTGCCCCCTCCCCCCACTCTCAGACACTGCCCCCCACCCACCAACTCTCAGACACTGCCCCCCCCCTCCCCCAACTCTCAGGCACTGCACCCCCCTCCCCCCACTCTAAGACACTGCCCCCTCCCCCCACTCTCAGACACTGCCCCCCTCCCCCACTCTCAGGACACTGCCCCCCCTTCCCCCACTCTCAGACACTGCCCCCCTCCCCCCAACTCTCAGGCACTGCCCCCTCCCCCCACTCTCAGACACTGCCCCCCTCCCCCCACTCTCAGACACTGGCCCCTCCCCCCACTCTCAGACACTGCCCCCCTCCCCCCACTCTCAGACACTGCCCCCTCCCCCCACTCTTAGACACTGCCCCCCTCCCCCCACTCTCAGACACTGCCCCCCTCCCCCCACTCTCAGACACTGCCCCCCCTCCCCCAACTCTCAGGCACTGCCCCCCTCCCCCCACTCTCAGACATTCCCCCACTCCCCCACTCTCAGACACTGCCCCCCTCCCCCAACTCTCAGGCACTGCCCCCCTCCCCCCACTCTCAGACATTCCCCCACTCCCCCCACTCTGAGACACTGCCCCCCCTCCCCCAACTCTCAGACACAGCCGCCCCCTCCCCCCACTCTCAGACACTGCCCCCCTCCCCCAACTCTCAGCACTGCCCCCCTCCCCCCACTCTCAGACATTCCCCCACTCCCCCCACTCTGAGACACTGCCCCCCTCCCCCAACTCTCAGACACAGCCGCCCCCTCCCCCCACTCTCAGACACTGCCCCCCTCCCCCCACACTCAGACACAGCCCCCCCTCCCCCAACACTCAGGCACTGCCCTCCTCCCCCCACTCTCCGACACTGCCACCCCCTCCCCCCACTCTCAGACACTGCCACCCCCTCCCCCACTCTCAGACACTGCCACCCCTCCCCCACTCTCAGACACAGCCCCCCTCCCCCCACTCTCAGACACTGCCCCCCCTCCCCCCACTCTCAGGCACTGCCCCCCCCCACTCTCAGACACTGCCACCCCCTCCCCCCACTCTCAGACACTGCCACCCCCTCCCCCCACTCTCAGACACAGCCCCCCTCCCCCCACTCTCAGACACTGCCCCCCTCCCCCCACTCTCACACACTGCCCCCCCATTCTCAGACACTGCCCCCCTCCCCCCACTCTCACACACTGCCCCCCTCCCCCACTCTCAGACACTGCCCCCTCCCCCCACTCTCAGACACTGCCCCCTCCCCCCACTCTCAGACACTGCCCCCCATCCCCCACTCTCAGACACTGCCCCCTCCCCCCACTCTTAGACACTGCCCCCCTCCCCCCACTCTCAGACACTACCCCCTCCCCCCACTCTCAGACACTGCCCCCCTCCCCCCACTCTCAGACACTGCCCCCCTCCCCCCACTCTCATACACTGTCCCCCTCCCCCCACTCTCAGTCACTGCCCCCTCCCCCCACTCTCAGACACTGCCCCCCTCCCCCCACTCTCACACATTAGTCCCCCCACTCTCAGACACTGCCCCCCCTCCCCCACTCTCACACACTGCCACCCCAATCTCAGACACTGCCCCCCCTCCCCCCACACTCAGACAATGGCCCCTCCCCCCACTCTCAGTCACTGCCCCCCATCCCCCCACTCTCAGATACTGCCCCCTCCCCCCACTCTCAGACACTGCCCCCCTCCCCCAGTCTCAGACACTGCCCCCTCCCCCCCACTCTCAGACACTGCCCCCCATCCCCCTAATCTCAAACAATGGCCCCTCCCCCCACTCTCAGACACTGCCCCCCCTCCCCCCACTCTCAGACACTGCCCCCCTCCCCCCACTCTCAGACACAGCCCCCTCCCCCCACTCTCAGACACTGCCCCTCCCCCACTCTCAGACACAGCCCACCTCCCCCCACTCTTAGACACTGCCCCCTCCCCCACTCTCAGACACTGCCCCCCACCCACCAACTCTCAGACACTGCCCCCCCTTCCCCAACTCTCAGGCACTGCCTCCCTCCCCCAAATCTCAGGCACTGCCCCCCCTCCCCCCACTCTTAGACACTGCCCCCTCCCCCCACTCTCAGACACTGCCCCCACCCACCAACTCTCAGACACTGCCCCCCCTCCCCCAACTCTCAGGCACTGCACCCCCCCTCCCCCCACTCTAAGACACTGCCCCCCTCCCCCCACTCTCAGACACTGCCCCCCTCCCCCAACTGTCAGACACTGCCCCCCCCTCCCCCCAACTCTCAGGCACTGCCCCCTCCCCCCACTCTCAGACACTGCCCCCCCTCCCCCCACTCTCAGACTGCCCCCCTCCCCCACTCTCAGACACTGCCCCCCTCCCCCAACTCTCAGGCACTGCCCCCCTCCCCCACTCTCAGACACTGCCCCCCCTCCCCCACTCTCAGACACTGCCCCCCTCCCCCAACTCTCAGGCACTGCCCCACTCCCCCCACTCTGAGACACTGCCCCCCTCCCCCAACTCTCAGACACTGCCGCCCCCTCCCCAGCTCTCAGGCACTGCCCCCCTCCCCCCACTCTCAGACACAGCCGCCCCCTCCCCCACTCTCAGACGCTGCCCCCCTCCCCCCACACTCAGACACAGCCCCCCCTCCCCCAACACTCAGGCACTGCCCTCCTCCCCCCACTCTCAGACACTGCCCTCCTCCCCCACTCTCCGACACTGCCCCCCTCCCCCCACTCTCAGACACAGCGCCCCCTCCCCCCACTCTCAGACGCTGCCCCCCCTCCCCCCTACACTCAGACACAGCCCCCCCTCCCCCAACACTCAGGCACTGCCCCCCCTCCCCCCACTCTCACACACTGCCCCCCCATTCTCAGACACTGCCCCCCCTCCCCCCACTCTCACACACTGCCTCCCCTCCCCCACTCTCAGACACTGCCCCACTCTCAGACACAGCCCCCTCCCCCCACTCTCAGACACTGCCCCTCCCCCCACTCTCAGACACTGCCCCTCCCCCCACTCTTAGACACTGCCCCCCACTCTCAGACACTACCCCCTCCCCCCACTCTCAGACACTGCCCCCCTCCCCCCACTCTCAGACACTGCCCCCCTCCCCCCACTCTCATACACTGTCCCCCTCCCCCCACTCTCAGTCACTGCCCCCTCCCCCCCACTCTCACACACTGCCCCCCTCCCCCCACTCTCACACACTGCCCACCCCAATCTCAGACACTGCCCCCCCTCCCCCCACACTCAGACAATGCCCCCTCCCCCCACTCTCAGTCACTGCCCCCCATCCCCCACTCTCAGATACTGCCCCTCCCCCCACTCTCAGACACTGCCCCCCTCCCCCCACTCTCAGACACTGCCCCCTCCCCCCACTTTCAGACACTGCCCCCCCTCCCCCCACTCTCAGACACTGCCCCCCCTCCCCCACTCTCAGACACTGCCCCCCCTCCCCCCACTCTCAGACACAGCCCCCTCCCCCACTCTCAGACACTGCCCCCTCCCCCCACTCTCAGACACAGCCCCCCTCCCCCACTCTAGACACTGCCCCCCTCCCCCACTCTCAGACACTGCCCCCCCCCCTCCCCCAACTCTCAGGCACTGCCTCC
>NC_140998.1:181881339-181961339 GCF_052327205.1 Somniosus microcephalus
GAGGGTTAAACCAAGGGAGGGTTAAACCATCATTGCAGATGTTACACCCCTGTTTAAAAAAGGGGAGGGGGATAAACCCAGCAACTATGCTTTTGATTTTTGTGGTATATATCAATGACTTGGACTTGAATGTAGGAAGTATGATTAAGAAGTTTGCAGATGATACAAAAATAGGCCGTGTGGTTGATAATGAAGAAGAAAGCTTTAGACTGCAGGAAGATAACAATGGACTGGTCAGGTGGGCAGAACAGTGGCAATTGGAATTCAATCCGGAGAAGTGTGAGGTAATGCATTTGGTGAGGGCTAACAAGGCAAGGGAATACACTATAAATGGTCGGACACTGAGTAGTGTAGAGGAACAAAGGGACCTTGGAGTGCATGTCCACAGATCCCTGAAGGTAGCAGGCCAGCTAGATAAGGTGGTTATGAAGGCATACGGGATATTTGCCTTTATTAGCTGAGGCATAGAATATAAGAGCAGGGGGGGTTATGCTTGAACTGTATAAAACACTAGTTAGGCCTCGGCTAGAGTACTGCGTGCAGTTCTGGTCATCACATTACAGGAAGGATGTGATTGCACTAGAGAGGGTACAGAGGAGATTTACAAGGATGTTTCCTGGGCTGGGGAATTTTAGCTATGAGGAAAGATTGTATAGGCTGGGGTTGTTTTCTTTGGAACAGAGGAGGCTGAGGGAGACGTGATTGAGGTGTATAAAATTATGAGGGACCTAGATAGAGTGGATAGGAAGGACCTATTTCCCTCAGCAGAGAGGTCAATAACCAGGGGGCACAGATTTAAAGTAATTGGTCGGAGGTTTAGAGGGGATTTGAGGAGAATTTTTTTCCCCCAGAGGGTGGTGGGGGTCTGGAACTCACTGCCTGAAAGGGTGGTAGAGGCAGAAACCCTCGTCACATTTAAAAAGTACTTGGATATGTACTAGAAGTGCCGTAACCTGCAGGGCTACGGACCAAGAGCTGGAAAGTGGGATTAGACTGGATAGCCCTTTGTCGGCCGGCACGGACACGATGGGCCAAATGGCCTCCTTCCATGCTGTAAATTTCTATGATTCTGTGATGATTCTATAGGCCAGTTAGCATAACGTCGGTGGTGGGGAAACTTTTAGAGACAATCCGGGACAAAATTAATTGGCATTTAGAAAAGTATGGGCTGATAAATGAAAGCCAGCACAGATTTGTTAAAGGCAAATCGCATTTGACTAACTTGATCGAGTTCTTTGATGAAGTAATGGAGAGGGTGGATGAGGGTAGTGCGGTTGATGTTATGTATATAGGCGTTCAAAAGGCATTTGACAAAGTACCACATCATAGACTTATTAGAAAAATTAATGTCCCTGGGATTAAATGGCCGGGGGCAGTGTGGATACAGAATTAACTAAGGGACTGAAAGCTGAGAGTAGTGGTGAACAGGTGTTGTTCAGACTGGAGGGAGGTATACAGTGGTGTCCCCCAGGGGGCGGTATTAGGACCACTGCTCTTTCTGATATATATTAATGACCTGGACTTGGGTATGTAATGTATGTACCTTTAAGGGGGGAACTACTTTCTACAGCTCATGTATACTGTAGTACCGGCAGTGACCACACCTGTATATAACGCTGAGTAGTAATCTGTTATTTCAGTTGCAGTTTGATACACGTTGAGTAAACACCTGTTGTACCATTCTCTGCAGTCCTTTTCTTATTATTACACGGACGTAACAGTGGCGACGAGCAAGTTCGAACCTACCTGCAACTCTGCATCACCTCCCAGGGATTCGCTCCTGGAGAGCAGTGGAAGAAGGTCGAGTCCAGAAGCACGGGCGTCAACCACGGGCAACTGCCCAGTCATCCAGCGGAGATTTGAGCATCGCAGGGGAGGCTGTCGAGAGCCAGACTTGGCTTTCCAGTCACGGTGGTCCAGCAAAACGGGCTGGCAACAGGTACCGCGCAGACCCTTCCCGGACAGCGACGGGCGAGAGCCCAACCGAGCGGCACAGAAAAAGGCCGAGCAGCGTCGACGGGGAGAGAGAGAGAGGGCAGAGTGCACAGGGCGCAGCCGGTGCTCAGGACCGAGCGGCGTCAATGGGGGAGAGAGACGAGAGAGAGCAGAGCGCAGCTGGTGTTCAAGGGCCGAGCAGCGTCAACAGGGGAGAGAGGTGCGCAGGAAAATGCGAGGCGCTGCCATTGCCACGAGGACCGCAGAGAGCGGCGTTGGCAGCAGCGCAGGAGCAGCGCATGAAACCCACAGGGCGTCGCCATTTGCCACGAGGACCGCCAAGAGCGGCGTTGGCAGCAGCGCGGGAGACGCCATTTTAAGCCGCAGTGGGGAAGAAAGGAAAGCGCGGGAGACGCCATTTTAAGCCAGTCTAACCACACCCAAAAATGCCGAAGAGTGGCAGTATCACAGCGTTCGACAATGAAGTCGAAGATTGGACGACATATGTCAAACGCATAGAAGTATACTGCAAGGCGAATGAAGTGCCAGATGACAAGAAGGTGCTGGTATTGTTGAATTCAATGGGTGCAAAAACGTATGGCTTACTATGAAACCTAGTAACCCCAGAGAAGCCAGTAGAAAAGGATTTTGAAAACATAGTGTCAATCCTACAGGACCACTTAAACCCCACACCGCTGCTGATAGCAGAAAGATTTAAGTTTCACAAAAGGAACCAGCATAAAGATGAAAGTAATGCTGAGTATTTAACGGAACTGCGCAAGCTATCGAAACACTGCCAGTTTGGAACGGGACTAGCAGATACTTTAAGGGACAAGTTTGTGTGTGGGCTTCAAAGTGAAAGAACCCAGAAACGGCTTCTATCAGAAAAGGATCTTACGCTGGACAAGGCTTTCAGCATTGCAGTATCACACGAAGCAGCAGCACGGGGCGCTGCAGAGATACAACGGAGACCGCAAGAATATGGCACAAATGAAATGTCATACGGAACAGTGAAGTGCTATCGCTGCGGCAGAACAACACACGACCATAATGATTGCTGGTTCAAGGACAAAGTGTGCAGACAGTGCGGAAAAGTAGGACACATAGCAAGAGTCTGCAGGTTGGGAAAGAAAACCAGCAGCAAGAAATCTCCACAGGAGAAGTACAAGAAGGTACATAAGGTGACGGAGAGTAGTTCAGATGAACAGAAGAATGATACATACTCCGGAAGCAAGGAGCTGGGTTGTCTGAAACTACATAATGTGATCAAAATGAAGGATCACCAAACTATCTGGGTCAAGCTCAAGATAGCAGGAGTCCAAGTGAAAATGGAATTGGACACAGGATCAGCCCTAACAGTCATAAACCGAAGGGACTACAAGCGGCTATTCTCACATATGCCCTTGAGAGATACAAAGATTGTCTTGAAGACGTACACGGGGCAAAAAGTCTACCCCAAAGGAAAAATAAGGGTGAACGTTATATATAACGGCAAGGAAACACCAAAAATGGACCTATATGTATTGCCAGATGGAGGACCACCACTACTAGGACGTGAATGGATCCGGAAGATACAGCTAGATTGGCATTCCATACAAGCACTGACTGTAGATGCCAAAAAGGATGACGACGTCACACCTGGACTGTAGTGTATGTACCTTTAAGGGGAGAACTACTTTTTACAGCTCCTGTATACTGTAGTACCAGCAGTGACCACACCTGTATATAAACCCTGAGTAGGGATCTGTACGTTTAGTTTTAGAGTAACCCTCATCCAGTAAATACCTGTTGATTGTTCCTGCAGTCTTGTGTCTGGTTATTGAAGGACACACAACATCAAAAATACACGGATCTAACAGTGGCGACAAGGCAGATTCGAACCTACCTGCAACTCTGCATTGCCTCCCAGGGATTCGCTCCTGGAGAACAGTGGAAGAAAGTTGAGGCCAGAAGCACGGGCGTCGAACACGAGCAACCGCTCAGTCATCCAGCAGAGATTGAGCATCGCAGGGAAGGCTGTTGAGAGCTGGGCTTGGTTCTCCAGTCACGGTGGTCCAGCGAAACGGGCTGGCAACAGGTACGGCGCAGACCCTTCCCGGACAGCAGCGGCTAGAGCCGACCGACAGCACAGAAAAGGCCGAGCAGCGTCGACGGGAGAAGAGAGAGGGTAGAGCGCACAGGGTGCAGCCGGTGGTCAGGACCGAATGGTGTCGACGGGAGAAGAGAGAGAGGCGCAAAAGAAAATGCGCAGAGCGCAGCCGGTGTTCAAGGGACGAGCAGCGTCAGCGGGGAAGAAAGGGAAACGCGCAGGGCGCAGCCGGTGTTCAAGGGCCGAGCAGCCGCAGCAGAGAAGAAGGGAAAGTGCGGGAAACGCCATTTTGAGCCACAGCGGAGAAGAAGGGAGAGCGCGGAAAAACGCCATTTTGAGCCGCAGCGGAGAAGAAGGGAAGCGCGGGAAAACGCCATTTTGAGCCAGTCTAACCACACCCAGGGATGCCGAAGAGTGGCAGTATCACAGCGTTCGACAATGAAGTCGAAGATTGGACGACATATGTCGAACGCATAGAAGTGTACTGCAAGGCGAATGAAGTGCCAGATGAGAGGAAAGCGCTGGTATTGTTGAATTCCATGGGTGCAAAAATGTATGGCTTACTGCGAAACCTAATAACCTCAGGGAAGCCAGTGGACAAGGATTTTGGAAACATAGTGTCAATCCTACAGAACCACTTAAACCCCACACCGTTGCTGATAGCAGAAAGATTTAAGTTTCACAAAAGGAACCAGCATAGAGATGAAAGTAATGCTGAGTATTTAACGGAACTGCGTAAGCTATCGAAACACTGCCAGTTTGGAGCGGGACTGGCAGATACCTTAAGGGACAAGTTTGTGTGTGGGCTTCAAAGTGAAGGAACCCAGAAACGGCTTTTATCTGAAAAGGACCTTACGCTGGAAAAGGCTTTCAGCATGGCAGTATCACACGAAGCAGCCGCACGGGGCGCTGCGGAGATACAACGGAGACCACAAGAATATGGCACAAATGAAATGTCATACGGAACAGTGAAGTGTTATCGCTGCGGCAGAACAACACACGACCATAATGATTGCTGGTTTAAGGACAAAGTGTGCAGACAGTGTGGAAAAGTAGGACACATTGCAAGAGTCTGCAGGTTGGGAAAGAAAACCAGCAGCAAGAAATCTCCACAGGAGAAGTACAAGAAGGTACATAAGGTGACGGAGAGTAGTTCAGATGAACAGAAAAGTGATACAGACTCCGGAAGCAAGGAGCTGGGTTGTCTGAAACTACATAAGGTGATCCAAATGGAGGATCATCAAACTATCTGGGTCACGCTCAAGATAGCAGGAGTCCAAGTGAAAATGGAATTGGACACAGGATCAGCCCTAACAGTCATAAACCGAAGGGACTACAAGCGGCTATTCTCACATATACCCTTGAGAGATACAGAGATTGTCTTGAAGACGTACATGGGCAAAAAGTCTACCCCAAAGGAAAAATAAGGGTGAACGTTGTATATAATGGTAAGGAAACACCAAAAATGGACCTATATGTATTGCCAGATGGAGGACCACCACTACTAGGACTTGAATGGATCCGGAAGAGAGAGCTAGATTGGCATTCCATACAAGCACTGACTGTAGATGCCAAAAAGGATGACGATGCCACACTTGGACAACTGTCAAAAATGCTAACTGACGCACAAGAAGTGTTCCAGGAGGGGCTTGGAACACTAAAAGGCATAACAGCGATGATCAAAATAGAGGAAAATGCAAGCCCAACATTTTTTAAGGCCTTATGCGATCCGCCCAGCCATCGAAGCAGAGCTGGAAGGTTTGGAACGTTCAGGAGTACTGTCCAAAGTGGACTGGAGCGAGTGGGCCACACCCATTGTTCCTGTAATGAAGAGGTCATTGAGTAATACGCCTGGGGAACCAAAGAAAGTTTGCATCTGTGGGGACTTTAAGGTGACAGTGAACCCAAACCTTCACACGGTACAATATCCGCTTCTGCGGATTGAAGATATTTTCGCCTCGCTATCTGGAGGGAAACGCTTCACTAAGATTGATCTGGCCCAGGCGTACCTGCAAATGGAGGTAGAAGAAGCCTCGAAACAGTACCTCACGATCAACACTCATAAAGGTCTCTACCAATACAACCGGCTGGTGTTCGGGGTAGCATCAGCTCTGGCTATTTGGCAAAGGGCAATGGATCAAGTCCTGCAAGGGATTCCAGGGACCCAGTGTTATTTGGATGAAATCCTGGTCACGGGCGAAAATGACAGTGCCCACCTTGCCAACCTGGAGCAGGTGCTCACTAGATTGAAGGAATATGGGCTCCGAGCAAATCGCCACAAATGCGAGTTTTTCCAGAAGCAGATCTCGTATTGTGGCCACGTTATTGATGAAGAGGGGTTACATAAGTCCCCTGAAAAGATTGAGGCAGTAGTCAAGACTCCAGCCCGGAAAATGTGTCACAACTGAGGTCGTTCCTCGGGCTGGTGAACTACTACCATAAGTTCTTGCCGAATTTGTCTACAGTACTACACCCACTGAACACCCTACTGCAAACGGGGGTACCATGGAAGTGGAATGACGAATGTAAACGAGCTTTCCAGAAGTGCAAAGAATTGATCACATCAAAAGAGGTGTTAGCTCATTTCAACCCAGCACTACCAATTCGGTTGGCGTGTGATGCATCACCCTATGGCATTGGAGCGGTGCTGTCGCACAAGTTCCCAGATGGCTCGGGGAGGCCGGTGTAATGATATCAGCAAATAGTGATGGTATTTGTCTGTGTTTGATTACTTATGCCTTACAGCATATTCGTCTGTGTTTTTGATTGCTTGTGCCTGAGCAGCAGAGGTCATGTGACACAGACAAGCAGGCTGACAAGCTTTTACTTTCAGTTTCATTCTAGATGCATCACAGCATAGTGTGTTCTGTAAAGGCTGTTAAAAAGAGTTGAATAGACTTTAGATTAAAACTCATTCTCTTTCAATAAATGAGTCGTTATTGAACCCACAAAGAAATCAAAACATGATGTCAGAAGTGGCTGAAAGAGAGGAAGAGAAAAAAAACTAAGTTAAATCAGCTCTCCACATATTAGCAAGCCAAAAGAGAACATTGTTGCTTACCATTAGAGAATAGCTAACGAAGTGAAAGAATGGAAGGTTTACACCCACCGGCGACGCTTCGATTGTCAGGTAATGTGGCTGAAAATTGGAGAAGGTTCAAACAACGTTTAGAATTGTATTTAGCGGCAATCGGAGCTGACAAGAAAAGTAATAAACAGAAATCGTCACTGTTCTTACATGTCGTGGGTGATGCAGTGCTGGAGGTATATAATAATTTCATATTTGCTGTTGATGGAGACAAAATGAAGCTAGATAAAATAATGGAACAGTTTGAGGCCTACTGCATACCTAAACGCAATGTGACCTTTGAGAGGCACAAATTTTTCACATGTGTACAGAAAATCGGCGAGACTATTGATCAGTATGTGACTGAACTGAGAAACCGGAGCAAATCGTGTGAATTTGGGGGACTCACAGACTCGCTGATAAAAGACAGACTGGTGTGTGGTATTCCAGATAATGGTCTAAGGGAAAGACTGCTAAGAGAGCAAGATCTAGACCTGGGAAAAGCCATAGCACTGTGTAGGGCTACAGAGACTGTGAAGTTGCAGGCAAAGGAGCTGTTCAGTGACAGCAGCTGCAACGTGGATGCAGTGAGAAAGAATGGATACAAACCGTTTAACAAAGAGAGCGCCAATGTGAAAAAAGAGATGTGGCCAGCAAACGAAAATGAAAGGGACAATCGGAAGTCATGTAGTCGATGCGGTACACAGCATCCACCAAGAAAGTGTCCAGCATATGGTAAAACATGCAATAGATGCAACAAAAACAACCATTATGCCCATTGCTGTAAGAACCAAGCGCAACAAAGCAAGGTCCATACAGTAGATGAAAGCGAGATAGAGGAATTCTATGCAGATGTGGTGTCTGAAAACAAAAAAGAAGAAAGAGACTGGATGTTGACACTAAAAGTGAACGACATACACATTCCATTTAAATTGGATACTGGAGCACAAGTTAATGTGATATCAGAGACCGATTTTAAGAGAATTAGACCCAGACCAAAGTTACATGGAATACAAGTAAAAGTGACCGGATAATTAGGTACTGATATACCAGTGAAAGGAAAATGCATTGTCAAAGTAACACACAAGGACAGAGAGCACACACTAGCATTAATCGTGGTGCCAAAGGATGTGCAAGCCATACTAGGTTTAAAAGCCTGTGAGAGACTGAACCTGGTAAAGAGAGTCCTCGTTGTGGAAAGTGAAAGAGAGACAGTCTATGATGAACTGAATGTTGCGTACACACCGGGTAAGCTGATGTATACAGCAGACACGTTGTCCAGAGCTGTTGACCCAGGAGAGCCCGCAAACACAGTGAAAAGACTGAAGTACAAGGCAAAAGACAGTGGAACTGACTTCGACCAGAGCATGCTTGTATACCGCACAACGCCGCTCGAGTGTGGTATGTCACCAGCCCAGCTCCTGATGGGACGTCGGCTAAGGTCAAACCTACCCATCCCGGAGAACCTCCTGAAAACAAAAGAGGGGGAGAAAGTGAGGAAGTTCAAAGAACAACCTGATCACACAGCTGAGAACCAATCATCTGAGGCAACAACTCAGATTCAAGGACAATCAATCAGAAAATCCTCAAGACACGTGAAGCCTCCTGAGAGACTCATTGAGCAAATTTAAGGACTATTGTTATAGAAGGAAGTAATGTTATCTTATTCTTTCTTCAAGTTCTAGTGTATTGACATATTTCATGTGAACACACAAAGCAAGGGTAAAAAACCTTGATCATGATAATGATAATGTAAGTTCATTAAATGTTGTTAGCTAAAAGTAAAATACTTTTGTTTTAAGAAAGGGAGATGTAATGATATCAGCAAATAGTGATGATATTTGTCTGTGTTTGATTACTTATGCCTTACAGCATATTTATCTGTGTTTTTGATTGCTTGTGCCTGAGCAGCAGAGGTCATGTGACACAGACAAGCAGGCTGACAAGCTTTTACTTTCAGTTTCATTCTAGATGCATCACAGCATAGTGTGTTCTGTAAAGGCTGTTAAAAAGACTTGAATAGACTTTAGATTAAAACTCATTCTCTTTCAATAAATGAGTCGTTATTGAACCCACAAAGAAATCAAAACAGCCGGTAGCCTTTGCGTCTCGGTCACTAACCTCAGCCGAGCGTAACTACGCCCAGATTGACAGGGAGGCCCTCAGCCTAGTGTGGGGAGTGAAAAAGTTCAATCACTAGCTGCACGGGCAGAAGTTCACCTTGCTGACAGACCACCAACCACTTGTCTCCATCTTTAATCCAAAGAAGGGCGTGCCGGTGATGACTGCGCAACAGCTACAAAGATGGTTGCTTTTTCTAGGGGCGAACCAATATGAAATCGAGTAGAAGGGCACGAAACAGCATGGAAACGCTGATGGGCTATCGCACCTGCAACTGCCTACTGCGGAGGAAGCACCAGCAGTGGACCCTGTCGAAATATTTAATTCAACTATAATTGAACGCTTGCCAGTAACTAACGCTGATATAGAGAAGGAGACCCGAAATGACCCGACACTGTCTCGGATATATGACTTGACGGTGAAGGGATGGCCAACACATGGCGACTCACTGTTGCCAGCATTCTCATCCAGAAGAGAACAGCTGTCAGTATGCCAGGGGACCTTGATGTGTGGATCCCGAGTGGTAATTCCACCCAAGTTAAGGGAGAGAGTGCTCAATGAGCTTCACGAAGGCCATCTGGGAGGGGTGAAAATGAAAAGCCTTGCTAGGGCTTATGTGTGGTGGCCGGGGATCGATCAGCAAATCGAGGACCTGACAAAGAGCTGCTCATGATGCCAGAAGGTCCAAAATGCACCACCACATGCCCCTCTACACCCATAGGAGTGGCCCTCATCTCCATGGCAACGGGTGCATATTGATTTTGCTGGTCCATTCATGGACTCAATGTTTCTAATAGCCGTGGATGCGCACTCGAAATAGCCTGAGGTGATCAAAATGTCGTCCACCACCACGGAGAAAACTATTACAGTCCTACGGACCATATTTGCCAGGAACGGCTTGCCAGAGCAGATTTGCTCTGATAACGGACCACAGTTTGTGCCCGAAGAGTTTCGAAGATTCATGAAAAGGAATGGGGTAAGGCATTACACATCCGCCCCGTATCATCCAGCCACAAATGGATTGGCTGAGAGGTTTGTACAAACCTTTAAGAAAGCAGTAAGGGCCATGTGCGACGACGACATTCCACTGCAGCATAAGGTGGACAATTTCCTGTTAGCCTACAGAAATGCGACACATGCAGTCACCAACCAGGCCCCGGCCATGATGTTCTTTAACCGAAGGTTGAGATCTCGTCTGGATTTGCTCAGACCAAATGTACGAAGAGATGTTGAGAGTAAGCAATTCCAGCACATCAATGAGAAGCCGACAAGGAGCTTCAATGTAGGGCAACCAGTCTTGGCCCGCGACTACCGAACAGAGAAATGGCAACCAGGAACGATATGCACACGGCAGGGGCCACTAATGTACACAGTGGATGTTGGGGAGAACATTGTGAGACGCCATGTCGACCAGCTCCTAGTGTCACAGGAACGAGTCAACCCCATGTCTCGCGCACCTGGTGATGAACCCGACATACAGGTAGCATCTACCCCAGAAACAGTAGCATCGGAAGCTGATGAACCAACTGAAGACAAGGGGCCTCCGCACCAAGAACAAGACATTCAGGAAAGGCGCTATCCAGAAAGGATCAGGAAGCCGCCCCAAAGACTGAATTTATAAATGGACTATTTTCAGTTAATGTGCATGTTAAAAGTGTTAATTGTTAAATGAATGTTATGGTACTGTCAATCTAAAAGGGGAGGAATTGTAGTGTATGTACCTTTAAGGGGAGAACTACTTTTTACAGCTCCTGTATACTGTATTACCGGCAGTGACCACACCTGTATATAAACCCTGAGTAGGGATCTGTACGTTTAGTTTTAGAGTAACCCTCACCCAGTAAATACCTGTTGATTGTTCCTGCAGTCTCGCGTCTAGTTATTGAAGGACACACAACATCAAAAATACACGGATCTAACATGGACGACTGTCAAAAATGCTAACTGACGCAGAAGAAGTGTTCCAGCAGGGACTCGGAACACTAAAAGGCATAACAGCGACAATCAAAATAGAGGAAAATGCAAGCCCAAAGTTTTTTAAGGCCAGACCGGTACCTTATGCGATCCGCCCAGCCGTCGAAGCAGAGCTGGAAGATTTAGAACGTTCAGGAGTACTGTCCAAAGTGGATTGGAGCGAGTGGGCTACACCCATCGTTCCTGTAATGAAGAGGTCATTGAGTAATACACCTGGGGAACCAAAGAAGGTTCGCATCTGTGGGGACATTAAGGTGACAGTGAACACAGTCCTTCACACTGTACAATATCCGCTTCCGCGGATTGAAGATATTTTCGCCTCGCTATCTGGAGGGAAACGCTTCACTAAGATTGATCTGGCCCAGGCGTACCTGCAAATGGAGGTAGAAGAGGCCTCGAAACAGTACCTCACGGTCAACACTCATAAAGGTCTCTACCAATACAATCGGCTGGTGTTCGGGGTAGCATCAGCTCCGGCTATTTGGCAAAGGGCAATGGAACAAGTCCTGCAAGGGATTCCAGGGACCCACTGTTATTTGGATGACATCCTGGTCACGGGCGAAAATGACAGTGATCACCTCGCCAACCTGGAGCTGGTGCTCACTAGATTGAAGGAATATGGGCTCCGAGCTAATCGCCACAAATGCGAGTTTTTCCAGAAGCAGATCTCGTATTGCGGCCACGTTATTGATAAAGAGGGGTTACATAAGTCCCCTGAAAAGTTTGAGGCAGTAGTCAAGGCTCCAGCACCGGAAAATGTGTCTAAACTGAGGTCGTTCCTCGGGCTGGTGAACTACTACCATAAGTTCTTGCCGAATTTGTCTACCGCCCTACACCCACTGAACACCCTACTGCAAACGGGGGTACCATGGAAGTGGCGTGACGAATGTAAACGAGCTTTCCAGAAGAGCAATGCATTGATCACATCAAAAGAGGTGTTGGCTCATTTCAACCCAGCACTACCAATTCGGTTGGCGTGTGATGCATCACCCTATGGCATTGGAGCGGTGCTTTCGCACAAATTCCCGGATGGCTCGGAGAGGCCAGTAGCCTTTGCGTCTCGGTCACTAACCTCAGCCGAGCGTAACTACGCCCTGATTGACAGGGAGGCCCTCAGCCTAGTGTGGGGAGTGAAAAAGTTCAATCACTAGCTGCACGGGCAGAAGTGCACCTTGCTGACAGACCACCAACCACTTGTCTCCATCTTTAATCCAAAGAAGGGCGTGCCGGTGATGACTGCGCAACAGCTACAAAGATGGTTGCTTTTTCTAGGGGCGAACCAATATGAAATCGAGTAGAAGGGCACGAAACAGCATGGAAACGCTGATGGGCTATCGCACCTGCAACTGCCTACTGCGGAGGAAGCACCAGCAGTGGACCCTGTCGAAATATTTAATTCAACTATAATTGAACGCTTGCCAGTAACTAACGCTGATATAGAGAAGGAGACCCGAAATGACCCGACACTGTCTCGGATATATGACTTGACGGTGAAGGGATGGCCAACACATGGCGACTCACTGTTGCCAGCATTCTCATCCAGAAGAGAACAGCTGTCAGTATGCCAGGGGACCTTGATGTGTGGATCCCGAGTGGTAATTCCACCCAAGTTAAGGTAGAGAGTGCTCAATGAGCTTCACGAAGGCCATCTGGGAGGGGTGAAAATGAAAAGCCTTGCTAGGGCTTATGTGTGGTGGCCGGGGATCGATCAGCAAATCGAGGACCTGACAAAGAGCTGCTCATGATGCCAGAAGGTCCAAAATGCACCACCACATGCCCCTCTACACCCATAGGAGTGGCCCTCATCTCCATGGCAACGGGTGCATATTGATTTTGCTGGTCCATTCATGGACTCAATGTTTCTAATAGCCGTGGATGCGCACTCGAAATAGCCTGAGGTGATCAAAATGTCGTCCACCACCACGGAGAAAACTATTACAGTCCTACGGACCATATTTGCCAGGAACGGCTTGCCAGAGCAGATTTGCTCTGATAACGGACCACAGTTTGTGCCCGAAGAGTTTCGAAGATTCATGAAAAGGAATGGGGTAAGGCATTACACATCCGCCCCGTATCATCCAGCCACAAATGGATTGGCTGAGAGGTTTGTACAAACCTTTAAGAAAGCAGTAAGGGCCATGTGCGACGACGACATTCCACTGCAGCATAAGGTGGACAATTTCCTGTTAGCCTACAGAAATGCGACACATGCAGTCACCAACCAGGCCCCGGCCATGATGTTCTTTAACCGAAGGTTGAGATCTCGTCTGGATTTGCTCAGACCAAATGTACGAAGAGATGTTGAGAGTAAGCAATTCCAGCACATCAATGAGAAGCCGACAAGGAGCTTCAATGTAGGGCAACCAGTCTTGGCCCGCGACTACCGAACAGAGAAATGGCAACCAGGAACGATATGCACACGGCAGGGGCCACTAATGTACACAGTGGATGTTGGGGAGAACATTGTGAGACGCCATGTCGACCAGCTCCTAGTGTCACAGGAACGAGTCAACCCCATGTCTCGCGCACCTGGTGATGAACCCGACATACAGGTAGCATCTACCCCAGAAACAGTAGCATCGGAAGCTGATGAACCAACTGACGACAAGGGGCCAGAATCGCCTCCGCACCAAGAGCAAGACACTCGGGAAAGGCGCTATCCAGAAAGGATCAGGAAGCCTCCCCAAAGACTGAATTTATAAATAGACTATTTTCAGCTAATGTTGCATGTTAAAAGTGTTAATTGTAATTAGTTTGATATTTAATTGTTAAATGAGTGTTATGGTACTGTTAATCTAAAAGGGGAGGAATTGTAATGTATGTACCTTTAAGGGGGTAACTACTTTGTACAGCTCCTGTATACTGTAGTACCGGCAGTGACCACACCTGTATATAACGCTGAGTAGTAATCTGTTGTTTCAGTTGCAGTTTGAACCACGTTGAGTAAACACCTGTTGTACCATTCTCTGCAGTCCTTTTCTTATTATTACACGGACGTAACAGGGTATACAGGGCATCATTTCAAAGTTTGCAGATGACACAAAACTGGGAAATGTAGTGAAAAGTGAGGAGGATAGTAACAGAGATCAGGAGGACAGAGACAGACTGGTGAAATGGGCAGACACATGGCAGGTGAAATTTAACACATGGAAGTGTGAAGTGATACATTCTGGTGGGAAGAACGAGGAGAGGCAATATGAACTGAATGGTGCAATTTTAAAGAGGGTGCAGGAACAGAGACCTGGAGGCGTATGTATACCAAACTCTGAAGGTGGTGAGATGAGTTAAGAAGGCTGTTAAAAAGGCGCATGGGAGCTTGGGCTTTATTAACAGAGGCATAGAGTGCAAAAGCAAGGAAGTCCTGCTAAACCTTTATAAAACACTGGTTAGGCCCCAGCTGGAGTATTGTGTCCAATTCTGGGCACCACACTTTAGGAAGGATGTGAAGGCCTTGGAGAGGGTACAGAGGAGATTTACTGTAATGTTTCCAGAGATGAGGGACTTTAGTTGTGTGGAAAGACTGGAGAAGATTGTTCTCCTTCGAGCAGAGAAGGTTAAGAGGAAATCTAAACAGATAATGCTGGAAATACTCTGCAGGTCAGGCAGCATCTGTGGAGAGAGAAACAGAGTTAACGTTTCAGGTCGATGACCTTTTGTCAGAACTGGAAAAAGTTCGAGATGTAACAGGTTTTAAACAAGTGCAGGGGCAGGGAAAGGGGGGAGGGGAGGAAAGGACAAAAGGGAAGGTCACCCAATCTGCCTTTGTTCTCCTCAGTGTAGAGGAGACCGCATCGTGAGCAGCGAATAGGTTGCAGGAAGTACAAGTAAATCGCTGTTTCACCTGGAAGGGGTGTTTGGGGCCCTGGATGGTGGGAAGGGGGGAGGTAAAAGGGCTGGTGTTGCATCTCCTGTGCTTGCACGGGAAGGTGCCAGGCGAAGGGGAAGGGCTGTTGGTGGTGATTGAGGAGTGGACCAGGGTGTCGCGGAGGGGACTGTTGAATGCTGAAAGGGGAGGGGAAGGTGCGTTTGGTGGTGGGATCTCACTGGAGGTGATGGAAATGGCGGAGGATGATCCGTTGAATGTGGAGGCTGGTGGGGTGGAAGGTGAGGACAAGGGCAACCCTAGGTTAAGAGGAGATTTGATGGAGGTGTTTAAAAAGAGTAAAATAAGAGAAACTCTTTCTAGTGGCAGAAGGGTCGGTAACCAGAGGACAAAGATTTAAGGTAATTGGTAAAAGAAACAGAGGCGAGATAAGTGAACATTTTTTTACACAGCGAGATTCAGTAGTAACTTTCAAAAGGGAATTGGATCAATACTTGAAGGGAAAACATTTACAGGGCTGTGGGGAAAGAGCAGGGGGAGTGGGACTAATTGGAGAGCTCTTTCAAAGAGCACAGACATGATGGGCTGAATGGCCTCCTTCTGTGCTGTATCATTCTATGATTCTATGGGCTGGATATTGTCAGTGGGGAGCTTTTGGAGGCGGGACTCCCACTTGTCGGGTTTTAGTGCCGCCTCCATCGACTCGTGGCCAACCCAGGCTATTTTCCCTTGATTGACGTTGTTAAGCCCGCCCAGTGGGTCTAGCTGGCCAATTAAGGGAAAGCCGGTTACTGGTGACATCAGCGAGTGATGACAGCTTTTGACAGATGAAGTGCGACGAGACCTGGGTGTCCTTGTGCACCAGTCGCTGAAGGTAAGCATGCAGGTGCAGCAGGCGGTTAAGAAGGCAAATGATATGTTGGCCTTCGTAGCAAGAGGGTTCGAGTACAGGAACAAGGATGTCTTGCTGCAGTTGTACAGGGCCTTGGTGAGACCAAACCTTGAGTATTGTGTGCAGTTTTGGTCGCCTTATCTGAAGAAGGATGTTCCTGCCATGGAGGGAATGCAGCGAAGATTCACCAGAACTGATACCTGGGATGGCAGGAATGACGTATTGGGTCGATTAGGCTTATATTCGCTAGAGTTTTGAAGAATGAGAGGGGATATGATTGAACCTTATAAAATTCTAACAGGACTAGACAGACTAGATGCAGGAAGGCTGTTCCCGATGGTCGGGGAGTCCAGAACCGGGGTCACAGTCTAATGATAAGGGGTAAGCCATTTAGGACAGAGATGAGGAGGAATTTCTTCACCCAGAGAGTGGTGAACCTGTGGAATTCTCTACCACAGAAGACAGTTGAGGCCAATTCATTAAATATATTCAAGAAGGAGTTGGATATATTTCTTAAGGCTAAAGGGATCAAGGGATATGGGGAGAAAGCAGGGACAGGGTACTGAGTTTGGATGATAAGCCATGATCGCATTGAATGGTGGAGCAGGCTCGAGGGGCCGAATGGCCTACTCCTGCTCCTATCTTCTATGTTTCTATGAAATGTCAGCATTTGACGGCTCTATGAAGCTGTCAAACACTGACAATCTGCCCTTTAAGTTGAGCCCTTCCACTCAAGGCTCACTTAGAGAGTTCTCCTGAGCAGAAAGCAGAAGGCTGCTGCTTTTGACAGTTCAGCGGCCATTCTGCTTTCTGTGCCGGTGAGCTGAGGGACTCCCGAGACCTGAAGGGTTGAAGCCTGCAGGAAGAAGTAAAGGTAAGTGTAATGATCAATAACATGTCATTCTATAGTGGACTCTAGGTGGAGCCGTAGAGCTGTGTAGAGCTGTATATAGCTGTATGTATAAGACTACACTACCCAGCTGTATGTATATTAAGACTACATTACCCATGAGGCACTAGGCTACCCACAAGGCAGCAGTCAAGATGGAAGCCTCTACAGATACTGTACCTAGTCCACATGGGCTCAATAAAGTGTCTAGCAAAAGCTAGCTATGTTCATAATAAGAATGTCTAGTTATTAATGAACATAAGATGGTACCAGGATACCAAGAGTTGTAAATATCTGCTAAAAAATTGTGAAAAGCGACATGGAGAATTTGAAGCCACCAGAGCGTTTGAATCTCGAGGGAAATGTCGACTACAATTGGTGGATTTTTAAACAACAATTCGAACTCTACATTGCTGCCATCGGATTTGGTACGAAGCCAGACGCAAGGAAGATAGCGTTGCTGCTTACGATTGCAGGCCCACAGGCGATAGAGGTATTTAATACATTTGTATTTAATCCAGAGGAGAACAGAGAAAAATTAGAAGATGTGCTAAAAAATTTGATGCACATTGCTCTCCCAAAAAGAATGAGACGTATGAAAGATACATCTTCCGTTCTCAGACACAGCAGCAAAATGAGACTTTTGATAGCTTTATAACTGATCTGAAACTGAAAGCACAGACATGTAATTTCTCTGAGCTCAAAGCATCTATGATTCGTGACCAGAATGTGTTTGGTATTCATGGTAAAAAAGTCAGAGAACGTCTATTGAGAGAAACCGAACTAAATTTGGAAAATGCGGTGAAAATATGCCAAGCCAGCAAGCTAGCTCGAAAGCACGCGAAGACTTTCAGTGAAATCAATAATGATGCGATTGTAATGAGTGATAATGCTGCTGTCGGTGCTGTGTCCTATAAGGGGAAGAAATGTGGGCAGAACAGAAATGAAAAGCAATCGGAGGATGAAATTTTTAATTGTAAACGCTGTGGTTACAAACACCAGCTAAGACAATGCCCAGCGTTTGGAAAAATGTGCCCAAAGTGTAATGGAAAGAATCACTTTGCCAAACAATGCTTTTCAAAAGTAAAAACTAAGAAAGGGCAACAAGTTAATGTAATTGAGGACACTGATTTAAGTGAGACATTTTTTGTAGGAATGGTGTCATGTGACAATATCAAAAAGATCAGAAAATGTGCAGCCCTCAGAAATGGACAATGCTGAACATAAAGTTAATGCAGTAAAAGAGGACAAATGGATGATCCCACTGCAGATAAATGGAGCATTAGTTACATTGAAACTGGACACTGGGGCAAAAAGCAAACTTAATCAGTATGAGTGACATTAACAATATGAAAGAAAAGCCCAAAATACAGAAAAAGTCAGTACTACTGAAGGACTATAATGGACAGAAAATAGATAGCTTAGGTGTATGCAGAATTAAAGTGACAGTCAAAGACAAAGTGCATCATCTCATGTTTTCTGTTGTGGCTGAAAGACTTGATTCACTATTAGGTGACAAAGCTTGTGAAGACTTGGAACTGGTCAAGAGAGTCTACTGTATAAACTGTGCCATAAGCAGACCAGATGACTCGGTGGATTCTGTAGTGAATAATTTCCAGGATGTGTTCAAAGGATTTGGAGTTCTACCATTCACTTACAAGATCCAGCTAAAGGAGGATGCTCAGCCAGTGGTACATGCTCCACGAAGAGTTCCAGCACCCCTGCATGACCGGCTCAAGAATGAACTGGACAGAATGACCACACTAGGAGTCATCAGGAAAGTCGAAGCGCCAACAGACTGGGTTAACTCCATGGTATGTGTAAAGAAAAAGAACAATGATCTAAGAATATGCATGGATCCAAAGGACATAAATGCAAACATAAAATGTGAACACTACCAGATTCCCAAGCGAGAAGAAATCACCAGTGAAATGTCAGGTGCCAAATACTTTACAAAGCTCAATGCCTCACAAGGATTTTGGCAACTAAAACTGGATGAAGAGAGCACCAAATACTGTACCTTCAACACACCATTTGGCAGGTATTGTTTCCTCAGAATGCCTTTCGGGATAATATCTGCATCTGAAATCTTTCATAGAGCGATGGAACACATAATTGAAGGTCTGGAAGGAGTTCGGGTCTATGTTGATGACATCATCATCTGGGGCTCCACACTGAAAGAACACAATGAGAGACTGACTAAAGTACTACAGAGCATACGCCGGAATGGACTGAAGCTCAACAAAACCAAGTGTCAGTTTGGCATCCAGGAAGTCACTTTCCTAGGAGATAATCTAGTAAAGGAATAGAGCCAGATATGGAAAAAGTAAACGCCATACTCAAAATGCCCCGACCCACTGACAAAAAAGGAGTGCTACGCATCATGGGGATGATAAACTTCATTGGAAAGTTCATTCCTAACTTGTCAGCCAAGACAGCCTGTCTGCGAGACCTGCTACATAAAACAAATGAGTTCGCATGGACAGAAAGACATGAACAAGAGTGGATAAACCTCAAAATAGTGCTGACAACCACACCTGTACTCACCTTCTTTGACCCAGCAAAAAGAATCAAAGTGTCAACGGATGCATCAAAAGATGGCCTAGGTGCGGTCTTGCTACAAGCAGAGAGTGAAGATTGGAAGCCTGTTGCCTATGCCTCCAGGTCTATGACTGATACTGAGTGCCGATACGCCCAGATCGAAAAGGAATGTTTAGGCTTGGTAGTTGGACTAGAAAAGTTTCATGGCTACATATATGAACTTCCCACCTTCACAGTTGAGACAGACCACAGCCCTCTGGTTGCCATCATAAAAAAAAACCTGAATGAGATGTCTCCAAGGATTCAACGACTCATGATGAAGCTGCAAAGATATGACTTTGAACTGATCTACATACCAGGCAAATACATAGTGTTAGCAGATGCACTATCCCGAGCACCCACAATGAGTCATGTGAGCTCTACTGAAGAAGACGTGGACGTTCATGTGAGTATGGTCACTGCTGCGCTGCCCGTGTCAGACACAAAATCAAAGCAAATAGCAGAAGAAACAGTAAAAGATACAGTATTACAAACAGTAATAGAGAACATTCATCATGGTTGGCCAAAAGGTTCCTGTCCAAAATATTTTCACATAAGGTCAGAATTGAGTGTCGCAAGTGGACTATTACTAAAACAGAACAGGATAGTCATTCCACAGGCTCTACGTCAAGACATGCTCAAAAGGATTCATGAGGGACACCTCGGAATTGAAAAATGCAAAAGGAGGGCAAGAGACACTGTTTATTGACCTGGCATAAATAAGGACATTGAGAACATGATAGGCAAATGTGAGACATGTCAGAAACGCCAAAACAAACAAGCAAAGGAACCAATGATAGTAGCTGACATACCAACAGCACCATGACAAAAGGTTGGTATCGACCTTTTTCATTTAAATGGTAAAGACTATCTAATAGTGATTGACTACTATTCTAACTATCCTGAGATGGCACTGCTCTCAAGCACCACAGCAAGCAGTGTCATAATGCATGTGAAATCCATCTTCGCCAGACATGGAATTCCCAGGATTGCCGTTAGCGACAATGGTCCGTGCTTCAACTGTAAGGAGTGGCAACAGTTTGCAGCACATTATGACTTTCAGCACATCACATCCAGTCCTTTGTATGCTCAGTCAAATGGTAAGGCAGAGAAAGGTGTTCAAGTTCTCAAGCAGCTACTGAAGAAAGCGACAGAAAGCAAGTCTGATCCTTATCTCGCCCTGCTGAGCTACCGAGCCTCACCTTTTGACTGTGATTCTTCACCTGCTGAACTACTAATGGGTTGCAAGTTGTGCACCACGCTACCCTGCTGTGCAAAAGAACAGCAAAGTGAGGAACTGAGACAGAGACTTCAACTGTTAAAGCTGAAACAGAAATCATACTATGACAAGTCATCCAAAACTCTAAAACCATTGACAAGGGATGATGTTGTCAGAATTGAGGATCCAGGTGCATGGAACAGGAAAGCTACAGTTTTTGAGGAAGTAGGACCAATGTCATACACTGTTAGAACATCCTTGCTCCTGTACACGAATCCTCTCGCTACAAAGGGGGGCAGAGATGGGTGATGCTTCTTCCCCTGCTCTGATAATCCACGTTAAATAATTAAGGGCTTCTTCAGTGTGTAGTGAAGCCTGATGTTAGCCGTGGCTCAGTGGGCAGCACTCCCACCTCTGAGTCAGACGGTTGTGGGCTCAAGCCTCACTCCAGAAATTTCAGCATATAATCGAGTGGCAGTACTGAGGGAGCGCCGCACTGTCGGAGGGTCAGTACTGAGGGAGCGCTGCCCTGTCGGAGTGGCAGTACTGAGGGAGCGCTTCACTGTCGAAGGAGGCAGTACTGAGGGAGCGCTTCACTGTCGGAGTGGCAGTACTGAGGGAGCGCTTCGCTGTCGGAGGGGCAGTACTGAGGGAGCGCTTCACTGTCGGAGGGGCAGTACTGAGGGAGCGCTGCACTGTCGGAGGGGTAGTACTGAGGGAGCGCTTCACTGTTGGAGGGGCAGTACTGAGGGGGCGCTTCACTGTCGAAGGAGGCAGTACTGAGGGAGCGCTTCACTGTCGGAGTGGCAGTACTGAGGGAGCGCTTCACTGTCGAAGGAGGCAGTACTGAGGGAGCGCTTCACTGTCGGAGTGGCAGTACTGAGGGAGCACTGCACTGTTGGAGGGGCAGTACTGAGGGAGCACTGCACTGTCGGAGTGGCAGTACTGAGGGAGCGCTGCATTGTCGGAGGGGCAGTACTGAGGGAGCGCTTCACTGTTGGAGGGGCAGTACTGAAGGAGCGCTTCACTGTCGGAGGGGCAGTACTGAGGGAGCGCTGCACTGTCGGAGTGGCAGTACTGAGGGAGCGCTGCATTGTCGGAGTGGCAGTACTGAGGGAGCGCTTCACTGTCGAAGGAGGCAGTACTGAGGGAGCGCTTCACTGTCGGAGTGGCAGTACTGAGGGAGCACTGCACTGTTGGAGGGGCAGTACTGAGGGAGCACTGCACTGTCGGAGTGGCAGTACTGAGGGAGCGCTGCATTGTCGGAGGGGCAGTACTGAGGGAGCGCTTCACTGTTGGAGGGGCAGTACTGAAGGAGCGCTTCACTGTCGGAGGGGCAGTACTGAGGGAGCGCTGCACTGTCGGAGGGGCAGTACTGAGGGAGCCCTGCACTGTCAGAAGGGCAGTACTGAGGGAGCGCCGTATTGTCGGAGGGGCAGTACTGAGAGAGCGCTGCACTGTCGGAGGGGCAGTACTGAGGGAGCGCTTCACTGTCAGAGTGGCAGTACTGAGGGAGCGCTACATTGTCGGAGGGGCAGCACTGAGGAAGCGCTTCACTGTTGGAGGGGCAGTACTGAAAGAGCGCTTCACTGTCGGAGGGGCAGTACTGAGGGAGCGCTGCACTTTCGGAGGGGCAGTACTGAGGGAGCACTGCACTCTCAGAAGGGCAGTACTGAGGGAGCGCCGCATTGTCGAAGGGGCAGTACTGAAAGAGCGCTGCGCTGTCGGAGGGGCAGTACTGAGGGAGCACCGCACTTTCGGAGGGGCAGTACTGAGAGAGCGCTTCACTGTCGGAGGGGCAGTACTGAGGGAGCGCTGCACTGTCGGAGGGGCAGTACTGGGGAGCACTGCACTGTCGGAGGGACTGTACTGAGGGAGCGCTGCACTGTCGAAGGAGGCAGTACTGAGGGAGTGCTGCACTGTCGGAGGGGAAGTACTGAGGGAGCGCCGCACTGTCGGAGGAGCAGTACTGAGGGAGCGCCGCACTGTTGGAGGGGCAGTACTGAGGGTGTGCTGCACTGTCGGAGGGGCAGTACTGAGGGAGCGCTGCACTGTCGGAGCGCCGTACTGTCGGAGGGGCAGTACTGAGGGAGCGCCGCACTGTCGGAGGGGCAGTATTGAGGGAGTGCCGCACTGTTGGAGGGGCAGTACTGAGTGAGTGCCGCACTGTCGGAGGGGCAGTACTGAGGGAGCTCCGTACTGTCGGAGGGGCGGGACTGAGGGAGCGCCGTACTGTCGGAGGGGCTGTACTGAGGGAGAGCTGCAATGTCGGAGGGGCTGTACTGAGGGAGAGCTGCAATGTCGGAGGGGCAGTATTGAGGGAGAGCTGCACTGTCGGAGGGGCAGTACTGAGGGAGCGCTGCACTGTCGGAGGGGCAGTACTGAGGGAGCGCCGCACTGTCGGAGGGGCAGTACTGAGGGAGCGCCGCACTGTCGGAGGGGCAGTACTGAGGGAGCGCCGCAGTGTTGGAGGTGCCGTCTTTCAGATCAGATGTGAAGTTGAGGCCCCCCGCCTGCCCTCTCGGGTGGATGTAAAAAGATCCCACAGCTACTATTGGAAGAAGAGCAGAAGGGAGTTCACCCCGGTTCTTGGAGCCAATATTTATCTCTCAATCAACATCACTTAAAAAACAAAATATCTGGTCATTATCAAATAGTCTGATTGTGGGAGCTTGTTCTGTGTAAATTGGCTGCCAGGTTTCCCTACATTACAACAGCGACTACACTTCAAAGAGTACTTTATTGGCTGTAAAGCGCTTTGATACATCCTGGGGATGTGAACAGCGCTATAGAAACACAAGTTTGTGATTGCCGAACGGAACAGCGCAGTTACATTTCAGCTTGGAATCAATGCGGATCTAAGATAATAAGATCACTGTGTGTTTCTTTCTAAGACACATGTTGGTGTTGTTTCTTTCCCTGTTTGAGTTGAGCCCAGGAGCATTACAACACACAAAGCGCCTGAGGGTACAATACATGGTTGAATAGGGAGGGCTGAGAGGACAATGCAGTTCCTCCAGGCGAATCTGAAAATCCCCTCCCAGAATCTTAAAATTTCTTCGGTATTCCTTCCTTATACATAAAGCAGCCGGTGATTGCAACCAAGTTCTCAAACAAGAGCTTTCCAAACAGGGTCATTAACCAGGAGAGCTTTGATTCAAAATAACAACCAAAAACGCTGGAAAAACTCAGCAGGCCAGGGCAGCATCCATGGAGCGAGAAACAGAGTTAACGTTTCAGGTCAAAGACCCTTCGTCAGAACTGGAAAAAAAACAGGAAGAGGGAATAGATTTTAAAGCAAGTGGGGGCTGGGAAAAGTGGGAGGAGATGAAAGAACAAAAGGGAAGGTCAGAGGTAGGATAGAAAGTAGGAGAGATTAAGAGACATTGAGAGACATTAAGAGATATTCAAGGAACAAAGCCTGGCTCTCGATGAACTGTGAATGGCCCTGGCAGAATGAAGGACAGCTGCCATGTGGGAGGGAAGAAAAAAGCCCAGACAAAAGTGTGGATTAAAAAAAATGAAAGGGAAATATATGTATGTGATAGGGGCCGAGGTTATGATCTGAAATTGTTGAGCTCTCTGTTGAGCCCAGAGGGCTGTAGAGTGCCAAATCGGAAGATGAGGTGCTGTTCCTCGAATTTTGGTTCAATGTATCTCAAAGCTGGGAGGAGATGGGAACAGAACCAATGTTTGTTTCCTCCTCTGTTACTTGGAGCTTCTGGCTGTGGTTATTGGTCCTCCCTGGGGACAGTAAGTAAGTAAGTAAAATTTCCAAATTTTGGAATCACCTACAAATGAGCAACCCCCAATGCTATCACTACGACGCCCTGAAATGCCAAGAGCTGACCATAAAGAAGAATACCCTCAGTCAACTAGTCCTGGGACTCAGTGAAGTAACTATTAACACTACTAACAATAACCAGCCACAGGACAGTGACAGCGTAACACAAAGAATTCGACCCAACACAATCGTCGCTAAGCAAAAGGAAAAATATCTGACATATTGGGCAGAAACAACAAAAACCCAAAGCAAACTCAATTGCTACTTGGCCCTAAACAGACAATACAACATAGCTGATTACCTGACCATGGTAAACGACAGCAAACTGAGAAAAATCCTGACAATGTACAGACTTAGTGAACATAGCCTGGCGATCGAAAAAGGTAGACACAGGCAGACCCGGCTACCAAGAGAGGACAGGATATGCCCTCACTGCAGTCAGGGAATGGTGGAGACAGAGATGCACTTCCTCACAGCTTGTAGAAAATATCAGGGCATAAGGGAGAATTTCTACCCAAAATTTACAAAAATATGCCCGGAATTCAGAAAATTGAATGACAACCAAAAACTCCCATACCTACTAGGGGAAGAGAGAAGTTGCATAACACTAGCGGCACACTATGTTACAGCTTGCCATAAACAGAGGGACAACCACTAAAGATAAGATAAGAGTATATATAAATTATATGAAAGTATATTTATACACTCAGGGATATATCTGTTTATACACTGTATGGATAGATCTGTATTTTTGTGAACAAACATGAATGTTTTCCAATGCTTTGGCAACATAAGATGTAACTTGTCATGCCAATAAAGCGATTTGAATTGAATTGAAAATATTGAGAGAGGGGGCAGAGAGAGAGGAGGGGGCAGAGAGAGAGAGAGAGAGAGAGAGGGGGCAGAGAGAGAGAGAGAGGGGGCAGAGCTTGTAGAAAATATCAGGGCATAAGGGAGAATTTCTACCCAAAATTCACAAAAATATGCCCGGATTTCAGAAATTTGAATGACGACCAAAAACTCCCATACCTACTAGGGGAAGAGAGAAATTGTATAACACTAGCGGCACACTATGTCACAGCTTGCCATAAACAGAGGGACAACCACTAAATATAAGAAAAGAGTATATATAAATTATATGAAAGTATATTTATACACTCAGGGATATATCTGTTTATACACTGTATGGGTAGATCTGTATTTTTGTGAACAAACATGAATGTTTTTCGATGCTTTGGCAACATAAGATGTAACTTGTCATGCCAATAAAGCGATTTGAATTGAATTGAAGTTAGAGAGAGAGAGAGAGCAGGCTGTACACGGAGCAGGCAACGGAGGAGGAGGGAAGGGGCTGTTTCTGAGCTTCCTTGCGAGCTGCACTATGAGGAGACTGAGTGTTTTACGGCTGTCACATCAGACGATAATGGCACTGAGAGGCTCCTGTCCTCCCGACCAGCCACAGGGTTATTAGATTGGTGCAATTTGATACGCGGGTCTGGGGACATTCAGATGGCAGGGTTGAAGAGGTGAGGAGGGCGCCAAGGGACGTGACAAGACGCACGCAAGCTATCAAAGGTCGGCCGTGGCTCAGTGGGCAGCACTCTTGCTGTTGTATCCGTGTGTTAATAGAGACACGGAAGGCAGGAGTAGGTTTCACAGGTGTTTACTGAACAAAGTCTGGAGGTGAACTAACTGATACAAGACACTATACAGGCTTATATAGCCCGAGTGGCCACTACCGGCATTACAGTACACAGGGGGCTCTTAAAGGCACATACACCACAATTCCTCCCCTTTTAGACAACCAGTACATAATATTTTAAGTAATCATTAATTAACATGTTACAAGAACAATAATCTACACATTTGCTGCAGTTAATCAATTATAAGTCAGTCCCTCTGGAGGCTTCCTGACTCGGTCCGGATAACGCCTCGTTGGTGTAGTAGTTTCTGGTGGTGTAGTAGGTTCTTTTGGCAAGGCTGATTTGGCTTGAATGCCAGTGTCGGGTTCATCTGGTTCCAGCATCACCGGATCGGAGGTAGATACTATGGGTATCTCTACTTCATCATTAGGCGTATAGAGTTGTGGTGTAGGTTGTCCCTTTTCGGATGACTCTATGATCTGGTCAGCATGGCGCCTTATTATGCTTTCTCCAATGTCCACGGTATACATCAGCAGTCCTAGTCGTGTGCAAATAGTTCCAGGCTGCCATTTCTTGGTACGGTAGTCCCGGGATAAAACTTGTTGACCTATCTGGAAGGTTCTAGTTGGCCTTTCATTCATGCCTTGAAATTGTCGGTTCTCCACGTCCCTTCTGATGTTTGGCTTGATCAAATCCAGCCGGCATCTTAGGCTTCTATTGAAGAACATCATGGCAGGAGTTTGGTTTGTAACCACATGTGTTGCATTCCTGTATGTAAACAAGAAGTTATCTACCTTATGCTGAAGTTTTATGTCTTCATTACCCATGGCCTTTATGGCCTTCTTGAAGGTCTGGACAAACCTTTCAGCCAATCCATTGGTGGCGGGATGGTATGGGGCGGACGTGTAGTGCTTAACCCCATTGTTTTTTAAGAACTTCCTGAATTCTTCGGACACAAATTGCGGTCCATTATCAGAACAGATCTGTTCAGGCAGCCCATTCCTGGTAAATATGGTCCTTAATACTGTGATGGTTTTTTCCGTGGTGGTGGAGGACATCTTTATTACCTCCGGCCACTTGGAGTGTGCATCAACCGCGATTAAGAACATTGAGTCTATAAATGGACCAGCAAAGTCGATGTGTACCCTTTGCCATGGAGATGAGGGCCACTCCCATGGATGTAGAGGGGCTTGTGTTGGGGCGTTTTGGACCTTCTGGCATCCTAGGCAGCTCTTGGTCATTTCTTCGATGTCTCCATCGATACCTGGCCACCACACAAACGCTCTGGCTAAGTTCTTCATTTTCACTCCACCCAGATGCCCCTCGTGAAGCTCCTTTAGCACTTTATCCTGGAGTTTGGGTGGAATCACCACTCTGGATCCACACATCAAGGTTCCTCGGCACACTGACAGCTGTTCTCTTCTTTGCAAGAATGCTGGCAACAGTGGTTCGCCATGTGCTGGCCATCCCTTCACCGTTAAATCGTAGACTCGTGAGAGAGTCGGGTAATTTCTCATTTCATTTTCGATGGCAGAATTTGTTACTGGTAGACATTCCACTATGGTTGAGTGGAACATCTCCACTGGGTCTACTGTAGGAGCCTCTTCTACCGTTGGCAACGGTAGGCGCGATAAACCATCAGCATTCCCATGCTGTTTTGATCCTTTGTATTCTATGTCATATTGGTGTGCCCCTAGGAAAAGGGACCACCTCTGTAGCCTTTGCGCTGTCATAATGGGAACACCCTTTTTAGGGTTGAATATGGAGACGAGGGGTTGATGGTCAGTCAACAAGGTAAATTTTTGTCCGTGCAGGTAATGGTTGAATTTCTTCACTCCCCATACCAGGCTGAGTGCTTCCCTGTCGATCTGGGCATAGTTACGCTCAGCTGAGTTCAATGAGCGTGACGCAAAAGCTATCGGCCGCTCCGAGCCATCAGGGAATCTATGCGATAATACCGCTCCTACGCCGTAAGGGGATGCATCGCACACCAGTCTGATTGGCAGTGATGGGTTGTAATGAGCCAAAACTTCCTTGGACGTGATCAAGACTTTGCATTTATGGAAGGCACGTTTACAGTCTTCGCTCCATTTCCAAATTACTCCTGTTTGTAGCAGTTCGTTAAGAGGGTGCAGAAGAGTTCACAAGTTCGGTAAAAATTTATGATAGTAATTTATCAATCCCAGGAACGACCTTAATTGTGAGACATTTTCAGGTGCTGGGGCTTTTATGACCGCTTCAATTTTTTCAGGTGACTTATGCAACCCTTCGTCGTTAATTATATGGCCACAATATGATATTTGTTTCTGGAAAAATTCGCACTTGGGGCGATTTGCTCGTAGGCCCCGTTCTCTCAGCCTAGTGAGCACCTGCTCCAAATTGGCAAGGTGCTCGTTGTCGTTTCCTCCTGTTACAAGGATGTCGTCTAGGTACCATTGAGTCCCCGGAATCCCTTGGAGGACTTGCTCCATAACTCTTTGCCAGATAGCTGGAGCTGATGCTACTCCGAAAACCAGTCGATTGTACTGGTACAGGCCTTTGTGTGTATTTATCGTGAGATACTTTTTAGAGGCCTCTTCAAGCTCCATCTGTAGATATGCCTGTGCCAAGTCAATTTTGGTGAAACGTTTCCCTCCGGATAGTGAGGCGAAAATATCTTCTATCCTCGGAAGAGGATACTGTTCCGTGTGAAGGACCGGGTTTACAGTCACCTTGAAGTCCCCACAGATGCGAATTTTTCTCTGTTCTTCAGATTTATCATTATTCAACGTTTTCTTCATGACCGGGATGATGGGTGTTGCCCACTCACTCCAATCTATCTTGAATAATACGCCTGCCTTTTCCAAATTCTCCAGCTCTGCCTTGGCTGCTGGATGAATTGCGTATGGCACCGGCCTTGCCTTAAAAAACTTGGGAATTGCCGCATCTTCCACTTTTATTGAGGCGGTGATGCCTTTCAAGGTTCCTAGTTCCTGTTGAAACACTTCCTTGGCGTTGGCCAAGATGTCTTTTAATCATTCAGGTATGACGTCATCATCATTTTTTTTCTTACTGGTCACCGTCAGTGCCTGAATGGAGTGCCAGCCTAAACGTATCTTCCTGATCCATTCACGTCCCAACAGCGGTGGACCACCATCTTGCAGAACGTATAAATACAACTTCTGTATTTCCTTGCCGTTGTATACAACAGGCACCTTTATTTTCCCTTTTGGGTATACTTTCTGCCCCGTATATGTTTTCAAGATAATGGATGTGTCTTTCAAAGGTATATGCGGAAATAGTCGCTCGTAATCCCGTCGACTTATGACGGTTAGGGCTGATCCTGTATCTAGCTCCATTTTAACTGGGGACCCCGCTATCGTGAGGGTAACCCAAATGGTCTGGTAATCTTCTTTGGCAATTACATTATGTAATTTGAGAGAGCTTAGTCTCTTGTTTCCGGAGTCGCTATTGCTCTTCTGGTCTTTGGAGCTACTGTCTGTCATCATTTGTACCTTTCTGTACTTTTCCTTATTGATTTTTTTTCTGTCAGTGGATTTTTTGTTTCCAGATCGGCATACACGTGTAATGTGTCCCATCTTTCCGCATTGCCTGCATGCTTTGTCCTTGAACCAGCAGTCCCTCTGGTCATGGTTGGATCTGCCGCAGCGATAACATCTCTCGAAACCCCGTGCCATTTCATGGGTGCCGAAGTCCTGTGGCTTTTGCTGTATCTTTGCAGCTCCTCTTGCTGCTGCTTCGTATGATACAGCCACACTGAAAGCCTTGTCCAGTGTCAAATCTTTCTCAGAAAGTAGCTTTTTTTGTGTTCCTTCACTTAGGAGACCGCAGACGAATTTGTCTCGTAGAGAATCTGCCAGTCCTGTCCCGAATTGGCATTGTAGGGTATCAACAATCTCCTTAAAATTCTTGTCCATCGGTTTGGCTGGAGTGATTAAGTTTCGTAACAGCCCGTATGTCCTTGTGCCCATTAGATTTAGAAGTACCGATGCCTTTTTATCATCTTTTATTTCATTCGCTGTGCAATATTTCTCCACTCGTTCCACATATGTGGTTCAATTCTCTATATCGTTATCGAAAGCATTAATATTGCCAGCCTTCGGCATCTTGAAAAAAAAAAATGGCGCCTCCCGCGCTTTCCTTCCTTTCCTGCAGAAAAAATGGCGCTTCCCGCGCTTTCCCGCCGCTGCTGCTGCTGACAACGCTGTTTTCCGCGGTTTTTATTTACAGGTGGAGACTCGTTCCCGCCGGACTCTCTGGGACTTTTCCCTCCCTCTGCTTATCCGAACGCCGACCTGCTTTGCAGCGCCGGCCGTCTCCCGAGTACTGCCCCCCTCTGTCTGTGTTTGCCTCCGCCTTCGCTGCTCGGCCCCGCTGCAGAGCCAGCCGATGGAGCCCCAGCCCGCCGCCAAGGAAGGATTATTGCAGTACCTGCCACCAGCTCGGCTAGCTGGTGAAACCACAGTTTTTTTTTCTTGCTTTTCTTTCACTTTCGTCTGAGGAATCGATCTTCTTGAGGTGCAGCCGAATTGCAGGTAAGTCCGTTTCCACTTCGTCGCCACTGTTGTATCCGTGTGTTAATAGAGACACGGAAGGCAGGAGTAGGTTTCACAGGTGTTTACTGAACAAAGTCTGGAGGTTAACTAACTGATACAAGACAATATACAGGCTTATATAGCCCGAGTGGCCATTACTGGCATTACAGTACACAGGGGCCTCTTAAATGCACATACACCACACTTGCCTCTGAGTCAGAAGGCTGTGGGTTCGAGCCCCCACTCCAAAGACTCCAGTCAACACTCCCAGTGCCAGTACTGAGGGAGTGCCATACTGTCGGAGGGGCAGTACTGAGGGAGCGCCGCACTGTCAGAGGGGCAGTACTGAGGGGGCGCCGCACTGTCGGAGGGGCAGTACTGAGGGAGCGCTGCACTGTCGGAGGGGCAGTACTGAGGGAGCGCCGCACTGTCGGAGGGGCAGTACTGAGGGAGCGCTGCACTGTCGGAGGGGCAGTACTGAGGGAGCGCCGCACTGTCGGAACGGCAGTACTGAGGGAGCGCCGCACTGTCAGAGGGGCAGTACTGAGGGAGCGCCGCACTGTCGGAACGGCAGTACTGAGGGAGCGCCGCACTGTCGGAGGGGCAGTACTGAGGGAGCGCTGCACTGTCAGAGGGGCAGTAATGAGGGAGTGCCGCACGGTCGGAGGGGCGCTACTGAGGGAGCGCTGCACCGTCGGAGGGGCAGTACTGAGGGAGCACCGCACTGTCAGAGGGGCAGTACTGAGGGAGCGCCGCACTGTCAGAGGGGCAGTACTGAGGGAGCGCCGCACTGTCGGAACGGCAGTACTGAGGGAGCGCCGCACTGTCAGAGGGGCAGTACCGAGGGAGCGCCGCACTGTCGGAGGGGCAGTACTGAGGGAGCGCTGCACTGTCAGAGCGGCAGTAATGAGGGAGTGCCGCATTGTCGGAGGGGCGCTACTGAGGGAGCGCTGCACCGTCGGAGGGGCAGTACTGAGGGAGCGCGGCACTGTCGGAGAGGCAGTACTGAGGGAGCGCAGCACTGTCGGAGGGGCAGTACTGAGGGAGCGCCGTACTGTCGGAGGGGCAGTAATGAGGGAGTGCCGCATTGTCGGAGGGGCGCAAATGAGGGAGCGCTGCACTGTTGGAGGGGGCAGTACTGAGAGAGCGCCGCACTGTCGGAGGGGCAATATTGAGGGAGCGCTGCACTGTCGGAGGGGCAGTACTGAGGGAGCGCAGCACTGTCGGAGGGGCAGCATTGAGGGAGCGCCGCACTGTCAGAGGGGCAGTAATGAGGGAGTGCCGCACTGTCGGAGGGGCGCTACTGAGGGAGCGCTGCACTGTCGGAGGGGGCAGTACTGAGAGAGCGCCGCACTGTCGGAGGGGCAATATTGAGGGAGCGCTGCACTGTCGGAGGGGCAGTACTGAGGGAGCGCCGCACTGTCGGAGGGGCAGTACTGAGGGAGCGCCGCACTGTCAGAGGGGCAGTACTGAGGGAGCGCCGCACTGTGGGAGGGGCAGTACTGAGGGAGCGCCGCACTGTCAGAGGGGCAGTAATGAGGGAGTGCCGCACTGTCTGAGGGGCGCTACTGCGCTCCGCTGCACTGTCGGAGGGGGCAGTACTGAGAGAGTGCCGCACTGTCGGAGGGGCAGTACTGAGGGAGTCCTGCACAGTCGGAGGGGCAGTACTGAGGGAGTGCCGCACTGTCGGAGGGTCAGTACTGAGGGAGCGCCGCACTGCCGGAGGGGTAGCACTGAGGGAGCGCCGCACTGTCGGAGGGGCGCTACTGAGGGAGCGCTGCACTGTCGGAGGGGGCAGTACTGAGAGAGCGCCGCACTGTCGGAGGGGCAGTACTGAGGGAGCGCCGCACTGTCGGAGGGTCAGTACTGAGGGAGCGCCGCACTGCCGGAGGGGTAGCACTGAGGGAGCGCCGCACTGTCGGAGGGGCAGTACTGAGGGAGAGCCGTACTGTTGGAGAGGCAGTACTGAGGGAGTGCCGCACTGTTGGAGGGGCAGTACTGAGGGAGTGCCGCAGTGTCGGAGGGGCAGTACTGAGTGAGCGCCGTCTTTTGGATGAATCGTTAAACCAAGGCCCCGTCTGCCCTCTGAGGTGGATGTAAAAGATCCCACGGCCACTGTTGGAAGAAGAGCAGATGAGAACTCCCTGGTTCCTCAGCCCAAAATATATCCCTTAACTAACACCGAAAACCCCCCCAGATAAACTGGTCATTGTCACATTGCAGTTGTGGGCTCTTGCGGTGTGCAAATAAGAGGCCGCGGTACCTACATTACAACAGTGACTACTCTTCATAGGCTGTAAAACGCTTTGGGATGCTCTGAGGTTGTAGAATTGCAAGCCTTTTTCTCTTTCTTTCTTTCTAACTGTTCCCCTGTGAGGAAGGCCTCAAACACCAACAGGGCGAAGGCTAAAATATCAGGCCATTCGGAGTGAGCAGCGGGAGGTTTACCACCCACAGGGGAATCGAGTGGAGGAATCAGTTCCCAGGGAAGGTTATTGAAGCGCACAGTGTCAGTAGGGGGTCAAGGGGCAACTCGATGGGTTTCCGGAGAGAGAGATGGGGCTGAGCTAACTGGGGAGAAGGTGGGTAGGTGGGATTGAGGAATATGGGGAGAATGTGGGTAGGTGAGGTTGAGGGATATGGGGAGAATGTGGGTAGGTGGGGTTGAGGGATATGGGGAGAAGATGGGTAGGTGGGGTTGAGGAATATGGGGAGAAGGTGGGTAGGTGGGGTTGCGGGATATGGGGAGAAGGTGGATAGGTGGGGTAGGGGGATATGGGGAGAAGCTGTGAATGTGGGGTTGAGGGATATGTCGAGGAGTTGGGTTGGTGGGGTTGAGGGATATGTGGAGAAGGTGGGTTGGTGGGGTTGAGGGATTGGGGAGAATGTGGGTAGTGGGGTTGAGGGATATGGGGAGAAGGTGGGTAGGTGGGGTTGAGGGATTGGGTTGAAGGTAGGTAGGTGGGGTTCAGGGATATGGGGAGAAGGTGGGTAGGTGGGGTTCAGGGATTTGGGGAGCAGGTGGGTAGGTGGGGTTGAGTGATATGGGGAGAAGGTGGGTAGGTGGGGTTGAGGGATTGGGGAGAAGGTGGGTAGGTGGGGTTGGGGATATGGGCAGAAGTTGGGTAGGCGGGGTTGAGGGATATGGGGAGAATGTGGGTAGGTGGGGTTGGGGATATGGGCAGAAGTTGGGTAGGTGGGGTTGAGGGATATGGGGAGAAGGTGGGTAGGTGGGGTTGGGGATATGGGGAGAAGGTGGGTAGGTGGGGTTGAGGGATATGGGGAGAAGGTGGGTAGGTGGGGTTGAGGGTTTTGGGGAGAAGGTGGGTAGGTGGGGTTGAGGGATATGGGGAGAAGGTGGGTAGGTGGGGTTGAGGGGTTGTGGAGAAGGTGGGTAGCTGGGGTTGAGGGATATGGGGAGATGGTGGGTAGGTGGGGTTGGGGATATGGGGAGAAGATGGGTAGGTGGTGTTGAGGGATGGGGAGAAGGTGGGTAGGTGGGGTTGAGGGATATGTGGAGAAGATGGGTAGGTCGGGTGACGGATATGGGGAGAAGGTAGGTGGGTGTGGTTGAGGGATATGGGGAGAAGTTGGGTAAGTGGGATTGAGGGATATGGGGTGAAGGTGGGTAGGTGGGGTTGAGGGATATGCAGAGAAGGTGGGTAGGTGGGTTGAGTGATATGGAGAGAAGGTTGGTAGATGGGGTTGAGGGATATGGGGAGAAGGGGGTAGGTGGAGTTGAGCTAATTGGGGAGAAGGTGGGTAGCTGTGGTTGAAAGATATGGGGAGAAGGTGGGTAGGTGGGGCTGAGGAATTGGGGACTAGGTGGATATGTAGGGTTGAGGGATTGGGGAGAAGGCAGGGAGGTGGCGTTGAGGGATATGGGGAAAAGGTGGGTAGGTGGGGTTGAGGGATTGAGAAGAAGGTGGGTAGATGGGTTTGAGGGATTGGGGAGAAGGTGGTAGTGAGGTTGAAGGGTATGGTGAGAAGGTGGGTAGGTGGGGTTGAGGGATTGGGGAGAAGGTGGGGTTGAGGGATATGGGAGAAGGTGGGTAGGTGGGGTTGAGGGATATGGGGAGAAGGTGGGTAGGTGGGGTTTGGGATACGGGGAGAAGGTGGGTAGGTGGGGTTGAGGGAGATTTGGAGAAGATGGGTAGGTGGTGTTGAGGGATATGGGGAGCAAATGGGTAGGTGAGGTTGAGGGATATGGGGATAAGGTGTGTAGGTGGGGTTGAGGGATGTGGGGAGAAGGTGGATAGGTGGGGTTGAGCTAATTGGGGAGAAGGTGGGTAGCTGGGGTTAAGGGATACGGGGAGAAGGTGGGTAGGTGGGGTTGAGGGATGCGGGGAGAAGGTGGATTGGTGGGGTTGAAGGATATGGGGAGAAGGTGGGCAGGTGGTATTGAGGGATATGGGGCGAAGCTGGGCAGGTGGGGCTGAGGGATATGTGGAGAAGGTGGGGTTTGGCATATGGGGAGGTGGGTAGGTGAGGTTGAAGGATGGGGAGAATATGGGTAGGTGGGGTGTGAGGGATATGGGGAGAAGGTAGGTGGGTGGGGTTGAGTGATATGGGGAGAAGTTTGGTAGGTGGGATTGAGGGATATGGGGTTAAGGTGGGGAAGTAGGCTTGAGGGATATGGGGGGAATGTGGGTAGGTGGGGTTGAGCTAATTGGGGAGACACTGAGTAGCTGGGGTTGAAGAACATGGAGAGAAGGTGGGTAGGTGGGGTTGAGGGATATGGGAAGAATGTGGGTAGGTGGGGTTGAAGTATATTGGGATAAAGTTGGGCAGGTGGTTTTGAGGGATATGGGGAGAAGGTGGGTTGGTGGGGTTTAGGCTTACGGTGAGAAGGTGGGCAGGTGGTTTTGAGGGATATGGGGCGAAGTTGGGTAGGTGGGGCTGAGGGTTATGGTGAGATGCTGGGTAGATGGGGTTGAGGGATATGGGGAGAAGGTGGGTAGGTGAGGTTGAGGAATACGGGGAGAAGGTGGATTGGTGGGGTTGAAGGATATGGGGAGAAGGTGGGCAGGTGGTGTTCAGGGATATGGGGATAAGGTGTGTAGGTGGGCTTGAGGGATTGGGAAGAAGGTGGGTAGGTGGTGTTCAGGGATATGGGGATAAGGTGTGTCGGTGGGGTTGAGGGAAATGGGGAGAAGGTGGCTAGGTGGGGTTGAGAGATATGGGGAGAAGGTGGTTAGGTGGGTTGAGGGATATGGGGAGAAGGTATGTCGGTGGGGTTGAGGGATATGGGGAGAAGGTGCGCAAGTGCGGCTGCGGGATATGGGGAGAAGGTGGGTAGGTAGGGTTCAGAGATATGGGGAGAAGGTGGGTAGGTGGATTTGTGCAAATTTGAGAGAAGTTTAGCTGGGGTTGAAGGATATGGGGCGAAGGTGTGTAGGTCGGGTTGAGGGATTGGGGAGACAGTATTAGGTGGGGTTTAGGGATGTGTGGAGAAGGTGGGTAGGTGGGGTTGAGGGACATGGTGAGAAAGTGAGTAGGTGGGGTTGGGCTAATTGGGCAGATGCTGGGTAGCTGGATTTGAAGAATATGGAGAGAAGGTGGGTAGGTCGGGTTGAGGGATTGGGGAGTAGGTGGGTTGGTGGGATTGAGGGATATGGGGAGAAGTTGGGTAGGTGTGGTTGGGGGATATGGGGGAAAGGTGGGTAGGTAGTGTTGAGAGATACGGGGAGAAGTTGGGTAGGTGGGGTTTGGGATACGGGGAGAAGTTGGGTAGGTGAGGTTAAGGGATACGGGGAGAAGGTGGGTAGGTGGGGTTTGGGATACGGGCAGAAGGTGGGTAGGTGGGGTTGTGGGAGATGTGGAGAAGATGGGTAGGCGGGGTTGAGGGATGTGGGGAGACGGTGTGTAGGTGGGGTTGGGGGATATTGGGAGAAGGTGGGTAGTGGGTTCAGGGATATGGGGAGAAGGTGGATAGGTGGGGTTGAGCTAATTGGGGAGAAGGTGGGTAGCTGGGTTAAGGGATACGGGGAGAAGGTGGGTAGGTGGGGTTGAGGGATACGGGGAGAAGGTGGGTAGGTGGGGTTGAGGGATACGGGGAGAAGGTGGGTAGGTGGGGTTGAGGGAGATTTGGAGAAGATGGGTAGGTGGTGTTGAGGGATATGGGGAGAAAATGGGTAGGTGAGGTTGAGGGATATGGGGATAAGGTGTGTAGGTGGGGTTGAGGGATGTGGGGAGAAGGTGGATAGGTGGGGTTGAGCTAATTGGGGAGAAGGTGGGTAGCTGGGGTTAAGGGATACGGGGAGAAGGTGGGTAGGTGGGGTTTAGCGATATGGGGAGAAGGTGGGTAGGTGGGGTTTGGGATACGGGGAGAAGGTGGTTAGGTGGGGCTGAGGGAGATGTGGAGAAGATGGGTAGGTGGGGTTGAGGGATGTGGGGAGACGGTGTGTAGGTGGGGTTGGGGGACATTGGGAGAAGGTGGGTAGTGAGGCTCAGGGATATGGGGAGAAGGTGGATAGGTGGGGCTGAGCTAATTGAGGAGAAGGTGGGTAGCTGGGGTTGAGGTATATGGGGAGAAGGTGGATAGGTGGGGTTGAGGGATTGGGGAGTAAGTGGGTAGGTGGGGTTCAGGGATATGAGGAGAAGGTGGTTGGTTGGGTTGAGAGATATGGTGAGAAGGTGGGTAGGTGAGGTTGGGGATATGGGGAGAAGGTGGGTAGGTGAGGTTGAGTGATATGGGGAGAAGTTGGGTAGGTGGGGTTGAGAGATATGGGGAGAGGTTGGGTAGGTGGGGTTGGGGATATGGGGAGAAGGTGGGTTGGTGGGGTTGAGGGATGGGGGAGAAGGTGGGTAGGTGGGGTTGAGGGATGGGGGAGAAGGTGGGTAGGTGGGGTTGAGGGATGGGGAGAAGGTAGGTTGGTGGGGTTGAGGGATATGGGGAGAATGTGGGTAGGTAGGGTTGAGGGTTATGGTGAGAAGCTGGGTAGGTGGGGTTGAAAGTTATGGGGAGAAGGTGTGTAGCTGGGGTTGTGGGATTGGGGAGTAGGTGGGTAGGTAGGGTTGAGGGATTGTGGAGAAGGCAGGTAGGTGGGATTGAGGGATTGGGGAGAATGTTGGTAGGTGGGGTTGAGGGATATGGAGAGAAGGTGGGTAGGTGGGGTTGAGGAATTGTGGAGAAGGTGTGTAGGTGGGGTTCAGGGATATGGGGAGGAGGTGGGTAGGTGAGGCTGAGGGATATGGGGAGAAGTTGTGTAGTTGGGGTTGAGGGATATGATTAGAAGGTGGGTAGATGGTGTTCAGCTAATTGGGGAGAAGGTGGGTGGCTGGGGATGAAGGATAGGGGGAATAGTTGGGCAGGTGGGGTTGAGGGATCTGGGGAGAAGATGGGTAGGTGGGGTGGAGGGATATGGGGAGATGGTGTGTTGGTGGGGTTGAGCTAATTGGGGAGAATGTGGGCAGTGAGGTTGAGGGATATGGGGAGAAGGTGGGTAGGTGGGGTTGAGGGATTGGGAAGAAGGTGGGTAGGAGTGGTTGAGGGATATGGGGAGAAGGTGGGTAGGTTGTGTTGAGCTAATTGGGGAGACGCTGGATAGCTGGGTTGGAAGGATATGGGGAGAAGATGGCTAGGCGGGGTTGAGGGATTGGGGAGTAAGTAGGTAGGTGGGGTTGAGGGATATGAGGAGAAGGTGGTTGGTTGCGTTGAGGGATATGGGAGAAGGTGGGTAGGTGGCATTGAGGGATATGGGGCAAAGGTGGGTAGGTGGGGCAGAGGAATATGGGAAGAAGGTGACCAGGTGGGTTTGTGGGATATTGGGATAATGTGGGTAGGTGGGGTCGAGGAATATTGGGAGAATGTAGGTTGGTGGGTTTGAGGGATATGGGAAAAGGTGGGTCGGTGGGATTGAGGGATATGGGGCGAAGGGAGGTAGATGTAGTTGGGGATATGGGGAGAAGGTGGGTAGGTGGGGTTGAGGGATATGCGGAGAAGGTGGGTAGGTGGGGTTGAGGGATTGGGGAGAAGGTGGGTAGGTGGGGCTGAGGGATTGGGGAGAAGGGGCAGTTGAGGGATATGGGGAGAAAGTGGGTAGGTGGATTTGAGGGATACAGGAAGAAAGTGGCCAGGTGGGGTTGAGGGATTTGGGGTAAAGGTGGGTAGGTTGGGTTGTGGGATATGGGGAGAAGGTGGGTAGGTGGTGTTGAGCGATTTGGGGAAAGGTGGGTAGCTGGTGTTGAGGGAAGTGGGGAGGAGCTGGGTAAGTGGATTTGGGAATATGCGGAGAAGGTGGGTAGGCGGGGTTGAGGGTTATGGGGAAAAGGTGGGGAGGTGGGGTTGAGGGATATGGGGAGACGATGTGTAGGTGGGGTTACGGGATATGGGCAGAAGCTGGATAGGTGGGGTAGGGGGATATGGGGAGTAGGTAGGTCGGTGGTGTTGAGGGATATGGGGAGAAGATGGGCTGGTGAGGTTGAAGGATATGGGGAGAATGTGGGTAGGTGGGGTTGAGGTTTTGGGAAGAAGGTGGGTATGTGGGGTTGAGGGATTGGGGAGAAGGTGGGTAGTGGTGTTGAGGGATATGGGGAGAAGGTCGGTAGGTGGGGTTGAGGGAGATGTGGAGAAGATGGGTAAGTGGGGTTGTGGGATATGCGGAGAAAATGGGTAGGTGAGGTTGAGGGATATGGGGAGAAGATGGTTAGATGGGGTTGAGGGATATGGGGAGAAGATGGGTAGGTGGTGTTGAGGGATGGGGAGAAGGTGGGTAGGTGGGGTTGAGGGATATGGGGAGAAGATGGGTAGGTGGGGTGACGGATATGGGGAGAAGGTAGGTGGGTGGGGTTGAGGGATATGGGGAGAAGTTGGGTAAGTGGGATTGAGAGATTTAGGGTGAAGGTGGGTAGGTCGGGTTGAGGGATATGGAGAGAAGGTGGGTAGTTGGGTTGAGGGATATGGAGAGAATGTTGGTAGATGGGGTTGAGGGATATGGGGAGAAGGGGGTATGTGGAGTTGAGCTAATTGGGGAGAAGGTGGGTAGCTGGGGTTGAAAGATATGGGGAGAAGTTGGGTAGGTGTCATAGAGTCATAGAGTCATAGAGTTATACAGCACGGATAGAGGCCCTTCGGCCCATCGTGTCCGCGCCGGCCATCAAGCCCTGTCTGATCTAATCCCATATTCCAGCATTTGGTCCGTAGCCTTGTATGCTATGGCATTTCAAGTGCTCGTCCAAATGCTTCTTAAATGTTGTGAGGGTTCCTGCCTCCACAACCCTTTCAGGCAGTGAGTTCCAGACTCCAACCACCCTCTGGGTGAAAAAGTTCTTTCTCAAATCCCCTCCAAACCTCCCGCCCTTTACCTTGAATCTATGCCCCCTAGTTATTGACCCCTCTACTAAGGGAAAAAGCTCCTCAGCATCCATCCTATCTATCCCCTCATAATTTTGTACACCTCAATCATGTCCCCCCTCAGCCTCCTCTGCTCCAAGGAAAACAAACCCAATCTGCCCAGTCTCTCTTCATAGCTGAAGCGCTCCAGCCCGGGTAACATCCTGGTGAACCTCCTCTGCACCCTCTCCAACGCGACCACATCCTTCCTGTAGTGTGGCGACCAGAACTGCACACAGTATTCCAGCTGTGGCCTAACCAGTGTTTTATACAGCTCCATCATAACCTCCTTGCTCTTATATTCAATGCCTCGGCTAATGAAGGCAAGTATCCCATATGCCTTTTTTACCACCTTATCCACCTGTTCCGCCGCCTTCAGGGATCTGTGTACTTGCACACCCAGATCCCTCTGACCCTCCGTCTTGCCTAGGGTCTTACCATTCATTGTGTATTCCCTTGCCTTGTTAGTCCCCCCAAAGTGCATCACCTCGCACTTTTCCGGGTTAAATTCCATTTGCCACTGTTCCACCCATCTGACCAACCCATCTATATCGTCCTGCAGACTGAGGCTACCCTCCTCGCTATTTACCACCCTACCAATTTTTGTATCATCCGCGAACTTACTGATCATACCTTTTACATTCATATCCAAGTCATTAATGTAGACCACAAACAGCAAGGGACCCAGCACCGATCCCTGTGGTACCCCACTGGCCACAGACTTCCAGTCACAAAAACAACCTTCAACCATCACCCTCTGCCTTCTGTCACTAAGCCAGTTTTGTATCCAATGTGCCAAGGCACCCTGGATTCCATGGGCTCTTACCTTCTTGACCAGTCTCCTGTGCGGGACTTTATCGAAGGCCTTACTGAAATCCATATATACCACATCCACTGCGTTACCCTCATCCACACACCTAGTCACCCCCTCAAAAAATTCAATCAAATTAGTCAGACATGATCTTCCCTTGACAAAGCCATGTTGACTATCCTTGATTAATCCTTGCCTCTCCAAGTGGAGACAAATTTTGTCCCTCAGAATTTTTTCCAATAATTTTCCTACCACTGATGTTAGGCTCACTGGCCTGTAGTTCCCCGGTTTTTCCCTACTTCCCTTCTTGAATAATGGTACTACCTTAGCGGTTCTCCAGTCCTTTGGCACATCCCCTGTGGCCAGAGAGGTCCTGAATATATGTGTTAGAGCCCCCGCAATCTCTTCCTTTGCCTCACACAGCAGCCTGGGATACATTTCATCCGGGCCTGGGGATTTATCCATTTTTAGGCCAGCTAAAACCGCCAATACCTCCTCCCTCTCGATGTGAATATGTTCAAGCATATCACAGTCCTCCCGCCCTATTTCTATGTCTACATCGTCCTTCTCCATAGTGAAAACAGATGCAAAAAATTCATTTAGAACCCCTCCTACATCTTCCGGCTCCACACACAGATTGCCACTTTTGTCCCTAATGGGCCCTATTTTTTCCCTAGTTATCCTCTTACCCTTAATACACTTATAAAACATCTTAGGATTTTTCTTTATTTTGCTCGCCAGTGTTATTTCATGGCCCCTCCTTGATCTCCTAATTTCTTTTTTAAGTATCCCCCTGCACTTTTTGTACTCCTCTAGGGCTTCCTCCGTCTTTATCCTATTGTATCTGCCAAAAGCCCTCCTTTTTTTCCTAATCCATTCTCGTATATCCCCTGACATCCACGGTTCCCTGTGGTTTTTGGAACCACCCTTGACCTTTACGGGAACATGTTGCCATTGTATGATCTCAACCTCCCTTCTGAAAGCCTCCCATTGCTCTGATGCGGATTTTCCTACAAGTAGCTGATCCCAGTCCATTTTGGCCAGATCCTGCCTTATCCTATTAAAATCGGCTTTCCCCCAATTTAGAACCTTTATTTCCGGCCCATCCCTGTCCTTTTCCATGACCACCTTAAATCTTACCATATTATGGTCACTGTCACCAAAGTGCTCACCTACTAGCACTTTTTCCACTTGGCCGGCCACATTCCCTAGAATTAGGTCCAGTACCGCCCCCTCTCTTGTAGGACTTTCTACATGCTGGCTCAAAAAGCTCTCCTGGATGCACTTTAAGAATTCTACACCCTCTGAGCCTTTCACACTCTGACTATCCCAGTTAATACTGGGGAAGTTGAAATCCCCATTATTACCCTATTATTTGCACATTTCTCTGAGATTTGCCTACATATCTGTTCCTCTATCTCCCCCTGACTGTTTGGAGGCCTATAGTACACTCCCATCAAAGTGCTTGCCCCCTTTTTGTTTTTAAGCTCCACCCATATGGCCTCATTAGAGGAACCTGCTAATATATCATCCCTCCTTACTGCAGTAATTGACTCCTTAATTAATATTGCGACACCCCCTCCTCTTATACCTCCCCCTCTGTCTCGCCTGAAGATTCTGTACCCCGGAATATTGAGCTGCCAGTCCTGCCCCTCCCTCAACCACGTCTCCGTGATAGCAACAATATCGTACTCCCATGTGTTTATCAACACCTTCAGTTCATCCACCTTATTTGCAAGACTCCTTGCATTAAAATAGATGCCATCCAGCCTTGCCCTTATATATTTGCCCTGTCTACCAAGCTGACTTGTTTTTTTCTCTATTATTGGCAGCACATCACCCCCTATTTCAGCTCCCCTCTGTATCCCATCCCCCTGCCAAGTTAGTTTAAACCCCCCCCAACAGTGCTAGCAAACCTCCCCGCAAGGATATTTGTCCCGCTCTGGTTCAGGTGCAACCCGTCCGACTTGTACAAGTCCCACCTTTCCCAGAAGCAGGCCCAGTGATCCAGGAAAGTAAAACCCTCCCCCCTACACCAACTCTTTAGCCACGCATTCATCTGCTCTATCCTCCCATTCCTGTACTCACTAGCACGTGGCACTGGGAGTAATCCAGAGATTACAACCTTTGAGGTCCTGCTCTTTAATCTGTTACCTAGCTCCCTAAATTCTTGATGCAGGACCTCATCCCCCTTCCTACCTATGTCATTGGTCCCAATGTGGACCACGACCTCTGCCTGCTCACCCTCCCCCTTAAGAATGCCCTGTAGCCGCTCAGTGACATCCCTGACCCTGGCCCCAGGGAGGCAGCAAACCATCCTGGAGTCACGTTTGCGGCCACAGAAACGCCTATCTGTTCCCCTTACGATAGAATCCCCTGCCACTATTGCTCTCCCACTCTTTTTCCTCCCTTCCTGAGCAGCAGAAGCGTCCCTGGTGCCAGGAAGCTGGCTGCTGCTGCCTTCCCCTGGTGAGTCATCCCCCTCAACAGTATCCAACTTGGTATACCTGTTTGAAAGGGGGATGTCCGCAGGGGGTCCCTGCACTACCTGCCTGCCTTTGTTGCTCCGCCTGATGGGCACCCCCTGTGCTGCCCTACCCTGAGGCGTGAACAACTCGCTAAACGTGCGGCTGAGGGATTGGGGACTAGGTGGGTATGTAGGGTTGAGGGATTGGGGAGAAGGCGGGTAGGTGTGGTTGAGGGATTGGGGAGAAAGTGGGTAGGTGGAGTTGAGGGATACGGGGAGAAGGTGGATTGGTGGGGTTGAAGGATATGGGGAGAAGGTGGGTAGGTGGGGTTGAGGGATTGGGGAGAAGGTGGGTAGGTGGAGTTGAGGGATACGGGGAGAAGGTGGATTGGTGGGGTTGAAGGATATGGGGAGAAGGTGTGCAGGTGGTGTTGAGGGATATGGGGCGAAGCTGGGTAGGTGGGGCTGAGTGATATGAGGAGAAGGTGGGTAGGTGGGGTTGAGGGATTGGGTTGAAGGTGGGTAGGTGGGGTTGAGGGATATGAGGAGAAGGTGGGTAGGTGGGTTTGAGGGATATGGTGAGAAGGTGGATAGGTGGGGTTGAGGGATATGGGGAGAAGGTGGGGAGGTGGGGTTGAGGAATTGGGGAGAAGGAGGGTTTGTGGGGTTGAGGGATATGGTGAGAAGGTGGGTAGGTGAGGTTGGGGATATGGGGAGAAGGTGGGTAGGTGAGGTTGAAGGATGGGGAGAATATGGGTAGGTGGGGTGTGAGGGATATGGGGAGAAAGTAGGTGGGTGGGGTTGAGGGATATGGGGGGAAGTTGGGTAGGTGGGATTAAGGGATATGGGGTGAATGTGGGTAGGTGGGGTTGAGGGATATGGGGAAAAGGTGGGGTTGAGGAATATGGGGTTAAGGTGGGGAAGTAGGGTTGAGGGATATGGGGAGAATGTGGGTAGGTGGGGTTGAGCAAATTGGGGAGACACTGGGTAGCTGGGGTTGAAGAACATGGAGAGAAGGTGTGTAGGTGGGGTTGATGGATAAGGGGAGAAGGTGGGTAGGTGGGGTTGAGGGATATGGGAAGAATGTGGGTAGGTGGGGTTGAAGTATATTGGGATAAATTTGGGCAGGTGGTTTTGAGGGATATGGGGAGAAGGTGGGTAGGTGGGGCTGAGGGTTATGTTGAGATGCTGGGTAGATGGGGTTGAGGGATATGGGGAGAAGGTGGGTAGGTGAGGTTGAGGGATACGGGGAGAAGGTGGATTGGTGGGGTTGAAGGATATGGGGAGAAGGTGGGCAGGTGGTTTTGAGGGACATGGGGAGAAGTTGGGTAGGTGAGGTTGAGGGATATGTGGAGAAGGTGGGTAGTTGGGGTTGGGGGTATGGGAAGAAGGTGGGTAGGTGGTGTTCAGGGATATGGGGATAAGGTGTGTAGGTGGGTTTGAGGGATTGGGAAGAAGGTGTGTAGGTGGTGTTCAGGGATATGGGGATAAGGTGTGTAGGTGGTGTTGAGGGATATGGGGAGAAGGTGGGTAGGTGGGGTTGAGAAATATGGGGAGAAGGTGGTTTGGTAGGTTGAGGGATATGGGGAAAAGGTGGGTAGATGGGGTTGCGGGATATGGGGAGAATGCGTGCAAGTGCGACTGCGGGATATGGGGAGAAGGTGGGTAGGTAGGGTTCAGACATATGGGGAGAAGGTGGGTAGGTGGATTTGAGCTAATTTGAGAGAAGTTTAGCTGGGGTTGAAGGATATGGTGAGAAGGTGTGTAGGTCGGGTTGAGGGATTGGGGAGACAGTGATAGGTGGGGTTTAGGGATGTGTGGAGAAGGTGGGTAGGTGGGGTTGAGGGACATGGCGAGAAAGTGGATAGGTGGGGTTGGGCTAATTGGGCAGACGCTGGGTAGCTGGATTTGAAGAACATGGAGAGAAGGTGGGTAGGTCGGGTTGAGGGATTGGGGAGTAGGTGGGTTGGTGGGATTGAGGGATATGGGGTGAAGTTGGGTAGGTGGGGTTGGGGGATATGGGGGAAAGGTGGGTAGGTGGTGTTGAGAGAAATGGGGAGAAGGTGGGTAGGTGGGGTTTGGGATACGGGGAGAAGTTGGGTAGGTGAGGTTAAGGGATACGGGGAGAAGGTGGGGAGGTGGGGTTGAGGGATATGGGGAGAAGGTGGGTAGGTGGGGTTTGGGATACGGGGAGAATGTGGGTAGGTGGGGTTGAGGGAGATGTGGAGATGATGGGTAGGTGGGGTTGAGGGATATGGGGAGATGGTGTGTAGGTGGGGTTGGGGGATATTGGGAAAAGGTGGGTAGTGAGGCTCAGGGATATGGGGAGAAGGTGGATAGGTGGGGTTGAGCTAATTGGGGAGAAGGTGGGTAGCTGGGGTTGAGGTATATGGGGAGAAGGTGGATAGGTGGGGTTGAGGGTTTGGGGAGTAAGTGGGTAGGTGGGGTTGAGGGATATGAGGAGAAGGTGGTTGGTTGGGTTGAGAGATATGGTGCGAAGGTGGGTAGGTGATGTTGGGGATATGGGGAGAAGGTGGGTAGGTGAGGTTGAGAGATATGGGGAGAGGTTGGGTAGGTGGGGTTGGTAATATGGGGAGAAGGTGGGTTGGTGGGGTTGAGGGATGGGGGGAGAAGGTGGGTAGGTGGGGTTGAGGGATGGGGAGAAGGTAGGTTGGTGGGGTTGAGGGATATGGGGAGAATGTGGTTGGTAGGGTTGAGGGTTATGGTGAGAAGCTGGGTAGGTGGGGTTGAAAGTTATGGGGAGAAGGTGTGTAGCTGAGGTTGTGGGATTGGGGTGTAGGTGGGTAGGTAGGGTTCAGGGATTGTGGAGAAGCGGGTAGGTGGGATTGAGGGATTGGGGAGAATGTGGGTAGGTGGGGTTGAGGGATATGGAGAGAAGGTGGGTAGGTGGGGTTGAGGAATTGTGGAGAAGGTGGGTTGGTGGGGTTCAGGGATATGGGGAGGAGGTGGGTAGGTGAGGTTGAGGGATATGGGGAGAAGTTGTGTAGTTGGGGTTGAGGGATATGATTAGAAGGTTGGTAAATAGTGTTCAGCTAATTGGGGAGAAGGTGGGTGGCTGGGGTTGAAGGATATGGGGAATAGTTGGGTAGGTGGGGTTGAGGGATCTGGGGAGAAGATGGGTAGGTGGTTTTGAGGGATATGGGGAGAAGGTGTGTTGGTGGGGTTGAGCTAATTGGGGAGAATGTGGGTAGTGGGGTTGAGGGATATGGGGAGAAGGTGGGTAGGTGGGGTTGAGGGATTGGGAAGTAGGTGGGTAAGTGGCATTGAGGGATATGGGGAGCAGATGGTTGGTTGGGTTGAGGGATATGGGGAGATGGTGGTTGGTTGGGTTGAGGGATATGGGGAGAAGGTGGGTAGGTGGGGTTGAGGGTTTGGGAAGAAGGTGGGTAGGTGTGGTTGAGGGATATGGGGAGAAGGTGGGTAGGTTGTGTTGAGCTAATTGGGGAGATGCTGGATAGCTGGGTTGGAAGGATATGGGGAGAAGATGGCTAGACGGGGTTGAGGGATTGGGGAGTAAGTAGGTAGGTGGGGTTGAGGGATATGAGGAGAAGGTGGTTGGTTGGGTTGAGGGATATGGGAGAAGGTGGGTAGGTGGCGTTGAGGGATATGGGAAGAAGGTGGCTAGGTGGGTTTGTGGGATATTCGGATAATGTGGGTAGGTGGGGTTGAGGGATATTGGGAGAATGTTGGTTGGTGGGTTTGAGGGATATGGGGAGAAGGTGGGTATATGTCGTTGGGGATAAGGGGAGAAGGTGGGTAGGTGGGGTTGAGGGATGTTGGGAGGAGCTGGGTAGGTGTGTTTGGGAATATGGGGAGAAGTGGGTAGGTGGGGTTGAGGGATATGGAGAGAATGTGGGTAGGTGGTGTTGAGGGATATGGGGAGAAGGTGGGTAGGTGGGGTTGAGGGATTGGGGAGAAGGGGTAGTTGGGGGATATGGGGAGAAGGTGGGTAGGTGGGTTTGAGGGACATGGGGAGAAGATGGGTTGGTGGGGTTGAGGGATATGGTAGAAGGTGGGTAGGTGGGGTTGAGGGATATAGGAAGAAAGTGGGCAGGTGGTATTGAGGGATATGGGGAGAAGGTGGGTAGGTGATGTTGAGGGAGATGGGGAAGGTGTGTAGGTGGGGTTGAGGGAGTGGGGAGAAGGGGCAGTTGAGGGATATGGGGAGAAGGTGGGTAGATTGGGTTGAGGGATATGGGGAGAAGGTGGGTGGGTGGGGTTGAGGGATTGGGGAGAAGGGGCAGTTGAAGGATATGGGGAAAAGGTGGGTAGGTGGGTTTGAGGGATATTGGGAGAAGGTGGGTAGGTGATGTTGAGGGAGATGGGGGAAGGTGTGTAGGTGGGGTTGAGGGATTGGGGAGAAGTTGGGTAGATGGGATTGAGGGATATGGGGAGAAGGTGGGTAGGTGGGATTGAGGGATATTGGGAGAAGGTGGGTAGGTGATGTTGAGGGAGATGGGGGAAGGTGTGTAGGTGGGGTTGAGGGATTGGGGAGAAGGGGCAGTAGAGGGATATGGGGAGAAGGTGGGTAGGTGTGGTTGAGGGATAAGGGGAGAAGGTGGGTCGGTGGGGTTGAGGGATTGTGGAGAAGGGGCAATTGAGGGATATGGGGAGAAGGTGGGTAGGTGGGTTTGAGGGATGTGGGGAGGAGCTGGGTAGGTTGGTTTGGGAATATGGGGAGAAGGTGGGTAGGTGGGGTTGAGGGATGTGGGGAGAAGGTGGGTAAGTGGGGTTGAGGGATATGGGGAGAAGGTGGGTAGGTGGGGTCGAGGGATTGGGGAGAAGGTGGGAAGGTGGGGTTGAGGGATATGGGGAGAAGGTGGGTAGGTGGGGTTGAGGGATTGGGGAGAAGGTGGGTAGGTGGGTTTGAGGGATTGGGGAGAAGGGGCAGTTGAGGGATATGGGGAGAAGGTGGGTAGGTGGGGTTGAGGAATATGGGGAGAAGGTGGGTAGGTGGGGTTGAGTGATTGGGGAGAATGTGGGTAGGTGGGGTTGAGGGATATGGGGAGAAGGTGGGTAGGTGGGGTTGAGGGATTGGGGAGAAGGGGCAGTTGAGGGATATGGGGAGAAGGTGGTTAGGTGGGTTTGAGGGATTTGGGGAAAAGGTGGGTAGCTGGTGTTGAGTGATGTGGGGAGGTGCTGGGTAAGTGGGTTTGGCAATATGGGGAGAAGGTGGGGAGGTGGGTTTGAGGGATATGGGGAGGAGGTGGGTAGGTGTGGTTGAGGGATATAGGAAGAAAGTGGCTAGGTGAGGCTGAGGGATATGGGGAATAGGTGGGTAGGTTGGGTTGCGGGATATGGGGAGAAGGTGGGTAGGTGGTGTTGAGCGATTTGAGGAAAAGGTGGATAGCTGGTGTTGAGGGATGTGGGGAGGAGCTGGGTAGCTGCTGAAGGAGGATATGGGGAGTAGGTAGGTAGGTGGTGCTGAGGGATATGGGGAGAAGATGGGCTGGTGGGGTTGAAGGATATGTTGAGAATGTGAGTAGGTGGGATTGAGGTTTTGGGAAGAAGGTGGGTATGTGGGGTTGAGGGATATGGGGAGAAGGTCGGTAGGTGGGGTTGAGGGATATGGTGAGAAGGTGGGTGGTGGGGTTGTGGGATATGGGGAGAAAATGGGTAGGTGAGGTTGAGGGATATGGGGAGAATGTGGGTAGATGGGGTTGAGGGATATGGGGATAGGGTGGGTAGGTGGGGTTGAGGGACATGGTGAGAAAGTGGGTAGGTGGAGTTGGGCTAATTGGGCAGACGCTGGGTAGCTGGATTTGAAGAATATGGAGAGAAGGTGGGTAGGTCGGGTTGAGGGATTGGGGAGTAGGTGGGTTGGTGGGATTGAGGGATATGGGGAGAAGTTGCGTAGGTGGGGTTGGGGGATATGGGGGAAAGGTGGGTAGGTGGTGTTGAGAGAAATGGGGAGAAGGTGGGTAGGTGGGGTTTGGGATACGGGGAGAAGTTGGGTAGGTGAGGTTAAGGGATACGGGGAGAAGGTGGGGAGGTGGGGTTGAGGGATATGGGGAGAAGGTGGGTAGGTGGGGTTTGGGATACGGGGAGAATGTGGGTAGGTGGGGTTGAGGGAGATGTGGAGATGATGGGTAGGTGGGGTTGAGGGATATGGGGAGACGTTGTGTAGGTGGGGTTGGGGGATATTGGGAGAACGTGGGTAGTGAGGTTCAGGGATATGGGGAGAAGGTGGATAGGTGGGGTTGAGCTAATTGGGGAGAAAGTGGGTAGCTGGGGTTGGGGTATATGGGGAGAAGGTGGATAGGTGGGGTTGAGGGTTTGGGGAGTAAGTGGGTAGGTGGGGTTGAGGGATATGAGGAGAAGGTAACCACCTTGGGTTGGGTTGAGAGATATGGTGAGAAGGTGGGTAGGTGAGGTTGGGGTTATGGGGAGAAGGTGGATTGGTGGGGTTGAGGGATGGGGAGAAGGTAGGTTGGTGGGGTTGAGGGATATGGGGAGAATGTGGGTAGGTAGGGTTGAGGGTTATGGTGAGAAGCTGGGTAGGTGGGGTTGAAAGTTATGGGGAGAAGGTGTGTAGCTGGGGTTGAGGGATTGGGGAGAATGTGGGTAGGTGGGGTTGAGGGATATGGAGAGAAGGTGGGTAGGTGGGGTTGAGGAATTGTGGAGAAGGTGGGTTAGTGGGGTTCAGGGATATGGGGAGGAGGTGGGTAGGTGAGGTTGAGGGATATGGGGAGAAGTTGTGTAGTTGGGGTTAAGGGATATGATTAGAAGGTGGGTAAATAGTGTTCAGCAAATTGGGGAGAAGTTGGGTGGCTGGGGTTGAATGATATGGGGAATAGTTGGATAGGTGGGGTTGAGGGATCTGGGGAGAAGATGGGTAGGTGGGTTTGAGGGATATGGGGAGAAGGTGTGTTGGTTGGGTTGAGGGATATGGGGAGAAGGTGGTTGGTTGGGTTGAGGGATATGGGGAGAAGGTGGGTAGGTGGGGTTGAGGGTTTGGGAAGAAGGTGGGTAGGTGTGGTTGAGGGATATGGAGAGAAGGTGGGTAGGTTGTGTTGAGCTAATTGGGAAGACGCTGGATAGCTGGGTTGGAAGGATATGGGGAGAAGATGGCTAGACGGGGTTGCGGGATTGGGGAGTAAGTAGGTAGGTGGGGTTGAGGGATATGAGGAGAAGGTGGTTGGTTGGGTTGAGGGATATGGGAGAAGGTGGGTAGGTGGCGTTGAGGGATATGGGGCGAATGTGGGTAGGTGGGGTAGAGGAATATGGGAAGAAGGTGGCTAGGTGGGTTTGTGGGATATTGGGATAATGTGGGTAGGTGGGGTTGAGGGATATTGGGAGAATGTAGGTTGGTGGGTTTGAGGGATATGGGGAGAAGGTGGGTCGGTGGGGTTGAGGGAAATGGGGAGAAGGTGGGTCGGTGGGATTGAGGGATATGGGGAGAAGGTGGGTAGATGTCGTTGGGGATAAGGGGAGAAGGTGGGTAGGTGGGGTTGAGGGATGTGGGGAGGAGCTGGGTAGGTGGGTTTGGGAATATGGGGAGAAGGTGGGTAGGTGGGTTTGAGGGATATGGTAGAAGGTGGGTAGGTGGGGTTGAGGGATATAGGAAGAAAGTGGGTGGGTGGTATTGAGGGATGTGGGGAGAAGGTGGGTCGGTGATGTTGAGGGAGATGGGGAAGGTGTGTAGGTGGGGTTGAGGGAGTGGGGAGAAGGGGCAGTTGAGGCATAGTGGTTAGCACTGTTGCCTCACAGCGCCAGTGACCCGGGTTCGAATCCGGCCTCGGATGACTGTCTGTGTGGAGTTTGCACATTCTCCCCGTGTTTGCGCGGGTTTTCTCCGGGTGCTCCGGTTTCCTCCCACAGTCCAAAGATGTGCGGGTTAGGTTGATTGGCTATGGTAAATTGACCCTTAGTGTTAGGGGATTAAATACGTGGGGTTACAGGGATAGGGTGGTATATGTGTTGGTGTAGGAGTTACGGGGATCGGGTGGGATATGTGTCGGTGCAGGCTCGATGGGCCGAAATGGCCTCTATCTGCACTGTGGTGTTTCTGTGATTCTGTGATATGGGAGAAGGTGGGTAGGTGGGGTTGAGGGATATGGGGAGAAGGTGGGTGGGTGGGGTTGAGGGATTGGGGAGAAGTGGCAGTTGAGGGAGATGGGGGAAGGTGTGTAGGTGGTGTTGAGGGTTGTGGGGAGGAGCTGGGTAGCTGGGGAAGGGGGATATGGGGAGTAGGTAGGTAGGTGGTGTTGACGGATATGGGGAGAAGATGGGCTGGTGGATATAGGGAGAATGTGAGTAGGTGGGGTTGAGGTTTTGGGAAGAAGGTGGGTATGTGGTGTTGAGGGATATGGTGAGAAGGTGGGTAGTGGGGTTGAGGGATATGGTGAGAAGGTGGGTGGTGGGGTTGTGGGATATGGGGAGAAAATGGGTAGGTGAGGTTGAGGGATATGGGGAGAATGTGGGTAGATGGGGTTGAGGGATATGGGGATAAGGTGTGTAGGTGGGGTTGAGGGATTGGGGAGAAGGTGGGTAGGTGGGGTTGACAGATATGGGGAAAATGTAGGTGGGTGGGGTTGAGTGATATGTGGAGAAGTTGGGTAGGTGGGATTCAGGGATATAGGGTGAAGGTGGGTAGGTGGGATTGAGGGATATGGGGTGAAGGTGGGTAGGTGGGATTGAGGGATATGGTGAGAAGGTGGGTGGTGGGGTTGAGGCATATGGGGAGAAGGTGGGTAGGTGGGGTTGAGGGATTGGGGAGAAGGTGGGCAGGTGGGATTGAGGGATATGGGGATAAGGTGTGTAGGTGGGGTTGTGGGATGTGGGGAGAAGGTGGGTAGGTGGGATTGAGTGATATGGGGTGAAGGTGGGTAGGTGGCGAAGAGGGATATGGGGAGAAGTTGGGTAGGTGGCGTTGAGGGAAATGGGGAGAAGGTGGGTAGGAGTGATTGAGGGATATGGGGAGAATTTGGGTAGGTGGGGTTAAGGGATATGGGGAGAAGGTGAGTAGGTGGGGTTGCGGGATATGGGGAGAAGGTGAGTAGGTGGGGTTGCGGGATATGTGGAGAAGGTGGATAGGTGGGTTTGAGGGATATGGGGAGAAGGTGGGTAGGAGGGGTTAAGGGCTAGGGGGAAAAGGTGGCTAGGTGAGGTTGAGGGATATGGTGGAAGCTGGGTAGGTGGGGTTGAGGGATATGGGGAGAAGGTGTTTAGTTGGGGTTGAGGGATATGGGGAGAAGGTGGGTAGGTGGGGTTGAGAGATATGGGGAGAAGGTGTGTAAGTGGGGTTGACAGATATGGGGAGAAGGCATGTAAGTGGGGTTGAGGGATATGGGGAGAAAGTGGTTAGGTGGAGTTGAGGGATATGGGGAGAAGGTGGGGTTGAGGGATATGGGGAGACGGTGTTTAGGTGGGGTTGGGGGATATTGGGAGAAGGTGGGTAGTGAGGTTCAGGGATATGGGGAGGAGGTGGATAGGTGGGGTTGAGCTAATTGAGGAGAAGGTGGGTAGCTGGGGTTGAGGTATATGGGGAGAAGGTGGATAGGTGGGGTTGAGGGATTGGGGAGTAAGTGGGTAGGTGGGGTTGAGGGATATGAGGAGAAGGTGGTTGGTTGGGTTGAGAGATATGGTGAGAAGGTGGGTAGGTGAGGTTGGGGATATGGGGAGAAGGTGGGTAGGTGAGGTTGAGAGATATGGGGAGAAGTTGGGTAGGTGGGGTTGGGGATATGGGGAGAAGGTGGGTTGGTGGGGTTGGGGGATGGGGGGAGAAGGTGGGTAGGTGGGGTTGAGGGATATGGGGAGAATGTGTGTAGGTAGGGTTGAGGGTTATGGTGAGAATCTGGGTAGGTGGGGTTGAAAGTTATGGGAAAAGGTGGGTCGGTGGGGTTGAGGGATATGGGGAGAAGGTGGGTCGGTGGGATTGAGGGATATGGGGAGAAGGTGGGTAGATGTAGTTGGGGATATGGGGAAAAGGTGGGTAGGTGGGGTTGAGGGATGTGGGGAGGAGCTGGGTAGGTGGGTTTGAGGGATTGGGGAGAAGGGGCAGTTGAAGGATATGGGGAGAAAGTGGGTAGGTGGGTTTGAGGGATATAGGAAGAAAGTGGCTAGGTGGGGTTGAGGGATTTGGGGAAAAGGTGGGTAGGTGGGGTTGAGGGATGTGGGGAGGAGCTGGGTAGGTGGGTTTGGGAATATGGGGAGAAGGTGGGTAGGTGGGGTTGAGGGATATGGTGAGAATGTTGGTCGGAGTGGTTGAGGGATTGGGGAGAAGGGGCAGTTGAGGGATATGGGGAGAATGTGGGTAGGTGGGGTTGAGGGATATGGGGAGAATGTGGGTAGGTGGGATTGAGGGATTGTGGAGAAGGTGGGTAGGTGGGTTTGAGGGATTGGGGAGAAGGGGCAGTTGAGGGATATGGGGAGAAATTGGGTAGGTGGGTTTGAGGGATATAGGAAGAAAGTGGCTAGGTGGGGTTGAGGGATTTGGGGAAAAGGTGGGTAGGTTGGGTTGCGGGATATGGGGAGAAGGTGGGTAGGTGGTATTGAGCGATTTGGGGAAAGGTGGGTAGCTGGTGTTGAGGTATATGGGGAGAAGGTGCATAGGTGGGGTTGAGGGATTGGGGAGTAAGTGGGTAGGTGGGGTTGAGGGATATGAGGAGAAGGTGGTTGGTTGGGTTGAGAGATATGGTGAGAAGGTGGGTAGGTGAGGTTGGGGATATGGGGAGGTGGGTAGGTGAGATTGAGAGATATGGGGAGACGTTGGGTAGGTGGGGTTGGGGATATGGGGAGAAGGTGGGTCGGTGGGTTTGAGGGATATGGGGAGAAGGCGGGTAGATGTAGTTGGGGATATGGGGAGAAGGTGGGTAGGTGGGGTTGAGGGATATGGTGAGAATGTGGGTAGGAGTGGTTGAGGGATTGGGGAGAAGGGGCAGTTGAGGGATATGGGGAGAAGGTGGGTAGGTGGGGTTGAGGGATATGGGGAGAAGATGTGCTGGTGGGTTTGAAGGATATGGGGAGAATGTGGGTAGGTGGCGTTGAGGTTTTGGGAAGAAGGTGGGTATGTGGGGTTGAGGGATTGGGGAGAAGGTGGGTAGTGGGGTTGAGGGATATGGGGAGAAGGTGGATAGGTGGGGTTGTGGGATATGGGGAGAAAATGGGTAGGTGAGGTTGAGGGATATGGCGATAAGGTGTGTAGGTGGGGTTGAGGGATGTGGGGAGAAGGTGGATAGGTGGGGTTGAGCTAATTGGGGAGAAGGTGGGTAGCTGGGGTTAAGGGATACGGGGAGAAGGTGGGGTTGAGTGATATGGGGAGAAGGTGGGTAGGTGGGGTTTGGGATACGGGGAGAAGGTGGGTAGGTGGGGTTGAGGGAGATGTGGAGAAGATGGGTAGGTGGGGTTGAGGGATATGGGGAGACGGTGTGCAGGTGGGTTTGGGGGATATTGGGAGAAGGTGGGTAGTGAGGTTCAGGGATATGGGGAGAAGGTGGATAGGTGGGGTTGAGCTAATTGAGGAGAAGGTGGGTAGCTGGGGTTGAGGCATATGGGGAGAAGGTGGATAGGTGGGGTTGAGGGATTGGGGAGTAAGTGGGTAGGTGGGGTTGAGGGATATGCTGCGAAGGTGGTTGGTTGGGTTGAGAGATATTGTGAGAAGGTGCGTAGGTGAGGTTGGGGATATGGGAGAAGGTGGGTAGGTGATGTTGAGAGATATGGGGAGAAGTTGGGTAGGTGTGGTTGGGGATATGGGGAGAAGGTGGGTAGGTGGGGTTGAGGGATGGGGAGAAGGTAGGTTGGTGGGGTTGAGGGATATGGGGAGAATGTGGGTAGGTAGGGTTGAGGGTTATGGTGAGAAGCTGGGTAGGTGGGGTTGAAAGTTATGGGGAGAAGGTGTGTAGCTGGGGTTGTGGGATTGGGCAGTAGGTGGGTAGGTAGGGTTGAGGGATTGTGGAGAAGGCGGGTAGTTGGGATTGAGGGATTAGGGAGAATGTGGGTAGGTGGGGTTGAGGGATATGGAGAGAAGGTGGGTAGGTGGGGTTGAGGAATTGTGGAGAAGGTGTGTAGGTGGGGTTCAGGGATATGGGGAGGAGGTGGGTACGTGAGGTTGAGGGATATGGGGAGAAGTTTTGTAGTTGGGGTTGAGGGATATGATTAGAAGGTGGGTAGATGGTGTTCAGCTAATTGGGGAGAAGGTGGGTGGCTGGGGTTGAAGGATATGGGGAATAGTTGGGCAGGTGGGGTTGAGGGATCTGGGGAGAAGATAGGTAGGTGGGGTGGAGGGATATGGGGAGATGGTGTGTTGGTGGGGTTGAGCTAATTGGGGAGAATGTGGGTACTGAGGTTGAGGGATATGGGGAGAAGGTGGTTAGGTGGGGTTGAGGGATTGGGAAGTAGGTGGGATTGAGGGATATGGGGAGCAGGTGGTTGGTTGGGTTGAGGGATATGGGGAGAAGATGGTTGGTTGGGTTGAGGGATATGGGGAGAAGGTGGGTAGGTGGGGTTGAGGGATTGGGAAGAAGGTGGGTAGGTGTGGTTGAGGGATATGGGGAGAAGGTGGGTAGGTTGTGTTGAGCTAATTGGGGGGACGCTGGATAGCTGGGTTGGAAGGATATGGGGAGAAGATGGCTGGGCGGGGTTGCGGGATTGGGGAGTAAGTAGGTAGGTGGGGTTGAGGGATATGAGGAGAAGGTGGTTGGTTGGGTTGAGGGATATGGGAGAAGGTGGGTAGGTGGCGTTGAGGGATATGGGGCAAAGGTGGGAAGGTGGGGTAGAGGAATATGGGAAGAAGGTGGCTAGGTGGGTTTGTGGGATATTGGGATAATGTGGGTAGGTGGGGTTGAGGGATATGGGGAGAAGGTGGGTCGGTGGGATTGAGGGATATGGGGAGAAGGTGGGTAGATGGGGTTGAGGGATATGGAGAGAGTGTGGGTAGGTGTGGTTGAGAGATTGGGGAGAAGGGACAGTTGAGGGATATGGGGAGAAGGTGGGTAGGTGGGGTTGAGGGATATGGTGAGAAGGTGGGTAGGTGGGGTTGAGGGATTGGGGAGAAGGTGGGTAGCTGGGGTTGAGGGATTGGGGAGAAGGGGCAGTTGAGGAATATGGGGAGAATGTGGGTAGGTGGGTTTGAGGGATATAGGAAGAAAGTGGCTAGGTGGGGTTGAGGGATTTGGGGAAAAGGTGGGTAGGTTGGGTAGCGGGATATGGGGAGAAGGTGGGTAGGTGGTGTTGAGCGATTTGGGGAAAGGTGGGTAGCTGGTGTTGAGGGATGTGGGGAGGAGCTGGGTAAGTGGGTTTGGGAATATGGGGAGAAGGTGGGTAGGTTGGGTTGAGGGTTATGGGGAGAAGGTGGGGTTGAGGGATATGGGGAGACGATGTGTAGGTGGGGTTGCGAGATATGGGCAGAAGCTGGATAGGTGGGGTAGGGGGATATGGGGAGTACGTAGGTCGGTGGTGTTGAGGGATATGGGGAGAAGATGGGCTGGTGGGGTTGAAGGATATGGGGAGAATGTGGGTAGGTGGGGTTGAGGTTTTGGGAAGAAGGTGGGTATGTGGGGTTGAGCGATTGGGGTGAAGGTGGGTAGTGGGGTTGAGGGATATGGGGAGAAGGTCGGTAGGTGGGGTTGAGGGAGATGTGGAGAAGATGGGTAGGTGGGGTTGTGGAATATGGGGAGAAAATGGGTAGGTGAGGTTGAGGGACATGGGGAGAAGGTGGGTAGATGGGGTTGAGGGATATGGGGATAAGGTGTGTAGGTGGGGTTGAGGGATGTGGGGAGAAGGTGGGTAGGTGGGGTTGAGGGATTGTGGAGAAGGTGGGTAGGTGGGGTTGGGGATATGGGCAGAAGTTGGGTAGGTGGGGTTGAGGGATATGGGGAGAAGGTGGGTAGGTGGGGTTGAGGGATATGGGGAGAAGGTGGGTAGCTGAGGTTGAGGGATATGGGGAGAAGGTGGGTAGGTGGGGTTGGGGATATGGGGAGAAGATGGGTAGGTGGTGTTGAGGGATGGGGAGAAGGTGGGTAGGTGGGGTTGAGGGATATGGGGAGAAGATGGGTAGGTGGGGTGACGGATATGGGGAGAAGGTAGGTGGGTGGGATTGGGGGATATGGGGAGAAGTTGGGTAAGTGGGATTGAGGGATTTGGGGTGAAGGTGGATTGGTGGGGTTGAGGGATACGGGGAGAAAGTGGATTGGTGGGGTTGAAGGATATGGGGAGAAGGTGGCCAGGTGGTGTTGAGGGATATGGGGCGAAGCTGGGTAGGTGGGGCTGAGGGATATGAGGAGAAGGTGGGTAGATGGGGTTGAGGGATTGGGTTGAAGGTGGGTAGGTTGTGTTGAGGGATATGAGGAGAAGGTGGGTAGGTGAGGTTGAGGGATATGGTGAGAAGGTGGGTAGGTGGGGTTGAGGGATTTGGGGAGAAGGTGGGTAGGTGGGATATGGGGTGAATGTGGGTAGGTGGAGTTGAGGGATATGGGGAGAAGGTGGGGTTGAGGAATATGGGGTTAAGTTGGGGAAGTAGGGCTGAGGGATATGGGGAGAATGTGGGTAGGTGGGGTTGAGCAAATTGGGGAGACACTGGGTAGCTGGGGTTGAAGAACATGGAGAGAAGGAGGTGCGGGCAGGCGGCCGCCGAAAAAGCGGCCGGCCGCACCTTCAGCTTTAAAGCGCCCCACTATGGCAGCAGGACGGCCCCGTTTTCTGTTCGCTGTTTGCGCCCGCTTTGGAGGAGGCGGACGCAAATAAATATGGGTATCGGCGCGGTTTCGGGGCGTTACGGGCCACCGCGCACACCGGTGTGTAGGTGGGGTTGAGGGATGTGGGGAGAAGGTGGGTAGGTGGGGTTGAGGCATATGGGGAGAAGGTGGGTAGGTGGGGTTGAGGGATTAGGGAGAAGGTGGGTAGGTGGGGTTGACAGATATGGGGAAAAGGTAGGTGGGTGGGGTTGAGTGATATGGGGAGAAGTTGGCTAGGTGGGATTGAGGGATATGGGGTGAAGGTGGGTAGGTGGGATTGAGGGATATGGGGTGAAGGTGGGTAGGTGAGATTGAGGGATATGGTGAGAAGGTGGGTGGTGGGGTTGAGGCATATGGGGAGAAGGTGGGTAGGTGGGGTTGAGGGATTGGGACGAAGGTGGGCATGTGGGATTGAGGGAAAAGGTGATAAGGTGTGTAGGTGGGATTGAGGGATATGGGGTGAAGGTGGGTAGGTGGCGAAGAGGGATATGGGGAGAAGTTGGGTAGGTGGCGTTGAGGGAAATTGGAAGAAGGCGGGTAGGTGGGGTTGAGGGGTATGGTGAGAAGGTGGGTAGGTGTGATTGAGGGATATGGGCAGAATTTGGGTAGGTGGGGTTAAGGGATATGGGGAGAAGGTGAGTAGGTGGGGTTGCGGGATATGGGGAGAAGGTGAGTAGGTGGGGTTGCGGGATATGTGGAGAAGGTGGATAGGTGGGTTTGAGGGATATGGGGAGAAGGTGGGTAGGTGGGGATAAGGGCTGGGGGGAAAAGGTGGCTAGGTGAGGTTGAGGGATATGGGAAGAAGGTGGGTAGATGGGGTTGAGGGATATGGGGAGATGGTGGGTAGGTGGGGTTGAGGGATTGGGCAGAAGCTGGGTAGGTGGGGTTGAGGGATATGGGGAGAAGGTGTGCAAGTGCGGCTGCGGGATATGGGGAGTAGGTGGGTGGTTAGGGTTCAGAGATATGGGGAGAAGGTGGGTAGGTGGATTTGAGCTAATTTGAGAGAAGTTTAGCTGGGGTTGAAGGATATGGGGTGAAGGTGTGTAGGTCGGGTTGAGGGATTGGGGAGACAGTGATAGGTGGGGTTTAGGGATGTGTGGAGAAGGTGGGTAGGTGGGGTTGAGGGACATGGTGAGAAAGTGGATAGGTGGGGTTGGGCTAATTGGGCAGACGCTGGGTAGCTGGACTTCAAGAATATGGAGAGAAGGTGGGCAGGTCGGGTTGAGGGATTGGGGAGTAGGTGGGATTGAGGGATATGGGGAGAAGTTGGGTAGGTGGGGTTGGGGGATATGGGGGAAAGGTGGGTAGGTGGTGTTGAGAGATATGGGGAGAAGGTGGCTAGGTGGGGTTTGGGATACGGGGAGAAGTTGGGTAGGTGAGGTTAAGGGATATGGGGAGAAGGTGGGTAGGTGGGGTTGAGGGATATGGGGAGAAGGTGGGTAGGTGGGGTTTGGGATACGGGGAGAATGTGGGTAGGTGGGGTTGAGGGAGATGTGGAGATGATGGGTAGGTGGGGTTGAGGGATATGGGGAGACGGTGTGTAGGTGGGGTTGGGGGATATTGGGAGAAGGTGGGTAGTGAGGTTCAGGGATATGGGGAGAAGGTGGATAGGTGGGGTTGAGCTAATTGGGGAGAAGGTGGGTCGCTGGGGTTGAGGTATATGGGGAGAAGGTGGATAGGTGGGGTTGAGGGTTTGGGGAGTAAGTGGGTAGGTGGGGTTGAGGGATATGAGGAGAAGGTGGTTGGTTGGGTTGAGAGATATGGTGAGAAGGTGGGTAGGTGAGGTTGGGGATATGGGGAGAAGGTGGATAGGTGAGGTTGAGAGATATGGGGAGAAGTTGGGTAGGGGGGTTGGGGATATGGGGAGAAGGTGGGTTGGTGGGGTTGAGGGATGGGGGAGAAGGTGGGTAGGTGGGGTTGAGGGATGGGGAGAAGGTAGGTTGGTGGGGTTGAGGGATATGGGGAGAATGTGGGTAGGTAGAGTTGAGGGTTATGGTGAGAAGCTGGGTAGGTGGGGTTGAAAGTTATGGGGAGGTGTGTAGCTGGGGTTGTGGGATTGGGGTGTAGGTAGGGTTGAGGGATTGTGGAGAAGGCGGGTATGTGGGATTGAGGGATTGGGGAGAATGTGGGTAGGTGCGGTTGAGGGATATGGAGAGAAGGTGGGTAGGTGGGGTTGAGGGATTGTGGAGAAGGCGGGTAGGTGGGATTGAGGGATTGGGGAGAATGTGGGTAGGTGCGGTTGAGGGATATGGAGAGAAGGTGGGTAGGTGGGGTTGAGGAATTGTGGAGAAGGTGGGTAGGTGGGGGTCACGGATATGGGGAGGAGGTGGGTAGGTGAGGTTGAGGGATATGGGGAGAAGTTGTGTAGTTGGGGTTGAGGGATATGATTAGAAGGTGGGTAAATAGTGTTCAGCTAATTGGGGAGAAGGTGGGTGGCTGGGGTTGAAGGATATGGGGAATAGTTGGGTAGGTGGGGTTGAGGGATATTGGGAGAATGTAGGTTGGTGGGTTTGAGGGATATGGGGAGAAGGTGGGTCGGTGGGGTTGAGGGATATGGGGAGATGGTGGGTCGGTGGGGTTGAGGGATGTGGGGAGGAGCTGGGTAGGTGGGATTGGGAATATGGGGAGAAGGTGGGTAGGTGGGGTTGAGGGATGTGGAGAGAATGTGGGTAGGTGGTGTTGAGGGATATGGGGAGAAGGTGGGTAGGTGGGGTTGAGGGATTGGGGAGACGGGTTGTTGAGGGATATGTGGAGAAGGTGGTAGGTGGGTTTGAGGGATATGGGGAGAAGATGGGTTGGTGGGGTTGAGGGATATGGTAGAAGGTGTGTAGGTGGGGTTGAGGGATATAGGAAGAAAGTGGGTAGGTGGTATTGAGGGATATGGGGAGAAGGTGGGTAGGTGATGTTGAGGGAGATGGGGGAAGGTGTGTAGGTGGGGTTGAGGGAGTGGGGAGAAGGGGCAGTCGAGGGATATGGGGAGAAGGTGGGTAGATGGGGCTGAGGGATATGGGGAGAAGGTGGGTGGGTGGGGTTGAGGGATTGGGGAGAAGGGGCAGTTGAGGGATATGGGGAGAAGGTGGGTAGGTGGTGTTGAGGGATATGGGGCGAAGCTGGGTAGGTGGGGCTGAGGGATATGAGGAGAAGGTGGGTAGATGGGGTTGAGGGATTGGGTTGAAGGTGGGTAGGTTGTGTTGAGGGATATGAGGAGAAGGTGGGTAGGTGAGGTTGAGGGATATGGTGAGAAGGTGGGTAGGTGGGGTTGAGGGATTTGGGGAGAAGGTGGGTAGGTGGGATATGGGGTGAATGTGGGTAGGTGGAGTTGAGGGATATGGGGAGAAGGTGGGGTTGAGGAATATGGGGTTAAGTTGGGGAAGTAGGGCTGAGGGATATGGGGAGAATGTGGGTAGGTGGGGTTGAGCAAATTGGGGAGACACTGGGTAGCTGGGGTTGAAGAACATGGAGAGAAGGAGGTGCGGGCAGGCGGCCGCCGAAAAAGCGGCCGGCCGCACCTTCAGCTTTAAAGCGCCCCACTATGGCAGCAGGACGGCCCCGTTTTCTGTTCGCTGTTTGCGCCCGCTTTGGAGGAGGCGGACGCAAATAAATATGGGTATCGGCGCGGTTTCGGGGCGTTACGGGCCACCGCGCACACCGGTGTGTAGGTGGGGTTGAGGGATGTGGGGAGAAGGTGGGTAGGTGGGGTTGAGGCATATGGGGAGAAGGTGGGTAGGTGGGGTTGAGGGATTAGGGAGAAGGTGGGTAGGTGGGGTTGACAGATATGGGGAAAAGGTAGGTGGGTGGGGTTGAGTGATATGGGGAGAAGTTGGCTAGGTGGGATTGAGGGATATGGGGTGAAGGTGGGTAGGTGGGATTGAGGGATATGGGGTGAAGGTGGGTAGGTGAGATTGAGGGATATGGTGAGAAGGTGGGTGGTGGGGTTGAGGCATATGGGGAGAAGGTGGGTAGGTGGGGTTGAGGGATTGGGACGAAGGTGGGCATGTGGGATTGAGGGAAAAGGTGATAAGGTGTGTAGGTGGGATTGAGGGATATGGGGTGAAGGTGGGTAGGTGGCGAAGAGGGATATGGGGAGAAGTTGGGTAGGTGGCGTTGAGGGAAATTGGAAGAAGGCGGGTAGGTGGGGTTGAGGGGTATGGTGAGAAGGTGGGTAGGTGTGATTGAGGGATATGGGCAGAATTTGGGTAGGTGGGGTTAAGGGATATGGGGAGAAGGTGAGTAGGTGGGGTTGCGGGATATGGGGAGAAGGTGAGTAGGTGGGGTTGCGGGATATGTGGAGAAGGTGGATAGGTGGGTTTGAGGGATATGGGGAGAAGGTGGGTAGGTGGGGATAAGGGCTGGGGGGAAAAGGTGGCTAGGTGAGGTTGAGGGATATGGGAAGAAGGTGGGTAGATGGGGTTGAGGGATATGGGGAGATGGTGGGTAGGTGGGGTTGAGGGATTGGGCAGAAGCTGGGTAGGTGGGGTTGAGGGATATGGGGAGAAGGTGTGCAAGTGCGGCTGCGGGATATGGGGAGTAGGTGGGTGGTTAGGGTTCAGAGATATGGGGAGAAGGTGGGTAGGTGGATTTGAGCTAATTTGAGAGAAGTTTAGCTGGGGTTGAAGGATATGGGGTGAAGGTGTGTAGGTCGGGTTGAGGGATTGGGGAGACAGTGATAGGTGGGGTTTAGGGATGTGTGGAGAAGGTGGGTAGGTGGGGTTGAGGGACATGGTGAGAAAGTGGATAGGTGGGGTTGGGCTAATTGGGCAGACGCTGGGTAGCTGGACTTCAAGAATATGGAGAGAAGGTGGGCAGGTCGGGTTGAGGGATTGGGGAGTAGGTGGGATTGAGGGATATGGGGAGAAGTTGGGTAGGTGGGGTTGGGGGATATGGGGGAAAGGTGGGTAGGTGGTGTTGAGAGATATGGGGAGAAGGTGGCTAGGTGGGGTTTGGGATACGGGGAGAAGTTGGGTAGGTGAGGTTAAGGGATATGGGGAGAAGGTGGGTAGGTGGGGTTGAGGGATATGGGGAGAAGGTGGGTAGGTGGGGTTTGGGATACGGGGAGAATGTGGGTAGGTGGGGTTGAGGGAGATGTGGAGATGATGGGTAGGTGGGGTTGAGGGATATGGGGAGACGGTGTGTAGGTGGGGTTGGGGGATATTGGGAGAAGGTGGGTAGTGAGGTTCAGGGATATGGGGAGAAGGTGGATAGGTGGGGTTGAGCTAATTGGGGAGAAGGTGGGTCGCTGGGGTTGAGGTATATGGGGAGAAGGTGGATAGGTGGGGTTGAGGGTTTGGGGAGTAAGTGGGTAGGTGGGGTTGAGGGATATGAGGAGAAGGTGGTTGGTTGGGTTGAGAGATATGGTGAGAAGGTGGGTAGGTGAGGTTGGGGATATGGGGAGAAGGTGGATAGGTGAGGTTGAGAGATATGGGGAGAAGTTGGGTAGGGGGGTTGGGGATATGGGGAGAAGGTGGGTTGGTGGGGTTGAGGGATGGGGGAGAAGGTGGGTAGGTGGGGTTGAGGGATGGGGAGAAGGTAGGTTGGTGGGGTTGAGGGATATGGGGAGAATGTGGGTAGGTAGAGTTGAGGGTTATGGTGAGAAGCTGGGTAGGTGGGGTTGAAAGTTATGGGGAGGTGTGTAGCTGGGGTTGTGGGATTGGGGTGTAGGTAGGGTTGAGGGATTGTGGAGAAGGCGGGTATGTGGGATTGAGGGATTGGGGAGAATGTGGGTAGGTGCGGTTGAGGGATATGGAGAGAAGGTGGGTAGGTGGGGTTGAGGGATTGTGGAGAAGGCGGGTAGGTGGGATTGAGGGATTGGGGAGAATGTGGGTAGGTGCGGTTGAGGGATATGGAGAGAAGGTGGGTAGGTGGGGTTGAGGAATTGTGGAGAAGGTGGGTAGGTGGGGGTCACGGATATGGGGAGGAGGTGGGTAGGTGAGGTTGAGGGATATGGGGAGAAGTTGTGTAGTTGGGGTTGAGGGATATGATTAGAAGGTGGGTAAATAGTGTTCAGCTAATTGGGGAGAAGGTGGGTGGCTGGGGTTGAAGGATATGGGGAATAGTTGGGTAGGTGGGGTTGAGGGATATTGGGAGAATGTAGGTTGGTGGGTTTGAGGGATATGGGGAGAAGGTGGGTCGGTGGGGTTGAGGGATATGGGGAGATGGTGGGTCGGTGGGGTTGAGGGATGTGGGGAGGAGCTGGGTAGGTGGGATTGGGAATATGGGGAGAAGGTGGGTAGGTGGGGTTGAGGGATGTGGAGAGAATGTGGGTAGGTGGTGTTGAGGGATATGGGGAGAAGGTGGGTAGGTGGGGTTGAGGGATTGGGGAGACGGGTTGTTGAGGGATATGTGGAGAAGGTGGTAGGTGGGTTTGAGGGATATGGGGAGAAGATGGGTTGGTGGGGTTGAGGGATATGGTAGAAGGTGTGTAGGTGGGGTTGAGGGATATAGGAAGAAAGTGGGTAGGTGGTATTGAGGGATATGGGGAGAAGGTGGGTAGGTGATGTTGAGGGAGATGGGGGAAGGTGTGTAGGTGGGGTTGAGGGAGTGGGGAGAAGGGGCAGTCGAGGGATATGGGGAGAAGGTGGGTAGATGGGGCTGAGGGATATGGGGAGAAGGTGGGTGGGTGGGGTTGAGGGATTGGGGAGAAGGGGCAGTTGAGGGATATGGGGAGAAGGTGGGTAGGTGGGTTTGAGGGATATGGGGAGAAGATGGGTTGGTGGGGTTGAGGGAGATGTGGGGAAGGTGTGTAGGTGGGGTTGAGGGATTGGGGAGAAGTTGGGTAGGTGGGATTGAGGGATATGGGGAGAAGGTGGGTAGGTGATGTTGAGGGAGATGGGGGAAGGTGTGTAGGTGGGGTTGAGGGATTGGGGAGAAGGGGCAGTTGAGGGATATGGGGAGAAGGTGGGGTTGAGGGATATGGGGAGAAGGTGGGTAGGTGGGGTTGAGGCATTGGGGAGAAGGGGCAGTTGAGGGATATGGGGAGAAGGTGGGTAGGTGGGTTTCAGGGATGTGGAGAGAATGTGGATAGGTGGTGTTGAGGGATATGGGGAGAAGGTGGGTAGGTGGGGTTGAGGGATTGGGGAGAAGGGGTAGTTGAGGGATATGGGGAGAAGGTGGGTAGGTGGTTTTGAGGGATATGGGGAGAAGATGGGTTGGTGGGGTTGAGGGATATTGTAGAAGGTGTGTAGGTGGGGTTGAGGGATATAGGAAGAAAGTGGGTAGGTGGTATTGAGGGATATGGGGAGAAGGTGGGTAGGTGATGTTGAGGGAGATGGGGGAAGGTGTGTAGGTGGGGTTGAGGGAGTGGGGAGAAGGGGCAGTTGAGGGATATGGGGAGAAAGTGGGTAGGTGGGGTTGAGGGATATGGGGAGAAGGTGGGTGGGTGGGGTTGAGGGATTGGGGAGAAGGGGCAGTTGAGGGATATGGGGAGAAGGTGGGTCGGTGGGTTTGAGGGATATGGGGAGAAGATGGGTTGGTGGGGTTGAGGGAGATGTGGGGAAGGTGTGTAGGTGGGTTTGAGGGATTGGGGAGAAGTTGGGTAGGTGGGATTGAGGGATATGGGGAGAAGGTGGGTCGGTGGGATTGAGGGATATGGGGAGAAGGTGGGTAGGTGATGTTGAGGGAGATGGGGGAAGGTGTGTAGGTGGGGTTGAGGGATTGGGGAGAAGGGGCAGTTGAGGGATATGGGGAGAAGGTGGGTAGGTGGAGTTGAGGGATATGGGGAGAAGGTGGGTAGGTGGGGTTGAGGGATTGGGGAGAAGGGGCAGTTGAGGGATATGGGGAGAAGGTGGGTAGGTGGGTTTGAGGGATGTGGGGAGGCGCTGGGTAGGTGGGTTTGGGAATATGGGGAGAAAGTGGGTAGGTGGGGTTGAGGGATGTGGGGTGGAGCTGGGTAGGTGGGTTTGGGAATATGGGGAGAAGGTGGGTAGGTGGGGTCGAGGGATATGGATAGAATGTGGGTAGGTGGTGTTGAGGGATATGGGGAGAAGGTGGGTAGGTGGGGTTAAGGGATCGGGGAGAAGGTGGGTAGGTGGGGTTGAGGGATTGGGGAGAAGGGGCAGTTGAGGGATATGGGGAGAAGGTGGGTAGGTGGGGTTGAGGGATATGGGGAGAAGGTGGGTAGGCGGGGTTGAGGGATTGGGGAGAAGGTGGGTCGGTGGGTTTGAGGGATATGGGGAGAAGGTGGGTAGGTGAGGTTGAGGGATGGGGAGAAGGTGGGTAGGTGGGGTTGAGGGATTCGGGAGAAGGGGCAGTTGAGGGATATGGGGAGAAGGTGGGTAGGTTGGGTTGAGGGATATGGGGAGACGGTGGGTAGGTGGGGTTGAGTGATTGGGGAGAATGTGCGTAGGTGGGGTTGAGGGATATGGGGAGAAGGTGGGTAGGTGGGGTTGAGGGATTGGGGAGAAGGGGCAGTTGAGGGATATGGGGAGAAGGTGGTTAGGTGGGTTTGAGCGATTTGGGGAAAAGGTGGGTAGCTGGTATTGAGGGTATGGGGAGGTGCTGGGTAAGTGGGTTTGGCAATATGGGGAGAAAGTGTGGAGGTGGGGTTGAGGGATATGGGGAGAAGGTGGGTAGGTGTAGTTGAGGGATATAGGAAGAAAGTGGCTAGGTGGGGTTGAGGGATATGGGGAAAAGGTGGGTAGGTTGGGTTGCGAGATATGGGGAGAAGGTGGGTAGGTGGTGTTGAGCGATTTGGGGAAAAGGTGGATAGCTGGTGTTGAGGGATGTGGGGAGGAGCTGGATAAGTGGGTTTGGGAATATGGGGAGAAGGTGGGTAGGTGGGGTTGAGGGTTATGGGGAGAAGGTGGGGAGGTGGGGTTGAGGGATATGGGGAGACGATGTGTAGGTGGGGTTGCGGGATATGGGCCGAAGCTGGATAGCTGGGGTAGTGGGATATGGGGAGTAGGTAGGTCGGTGGTGTTGAGGGATATGGGGAGAAGATGGGCTGGTGGGGTTGAAGGATATGGGGAGAATGTGAGTAGGTGGGGTTGAGGTTTTGGGAAGAAGGTGGGTATGTGGTGTTGAGGGATTGGGGAGAAGGTGGGTAGTGGGGTTGAGGGATATGGGGAGAAGGTCGGTAGGTGGGGTTGAGGGATATGGTAAGAAGGTGGGTGGTGGGGTTGTGGGATATGGGGAGAAAATGGGTAGGTGAGGTTGAGGCGTATGGGGAGAAGGTGGGTAGATGGGGTTGAGGGATATGGGGATAAGGTGTGTAGGTGGGGTTGAGGGATGTGGGGAGAAGGTGGGTAGGTGGGGTTGAGGCATATGGGGAAAAGGTGGTTAGGTGGGGTTGAGGGATTAGGGAGAAGGTGGGTAGGTGGGGTTGACAGATATGGGGAAAAGGTAGGTGGGTGGGGTTGAGTGTAATGGGGAGAAGTTAGGTAGGTGGGATTGAGGGATATGGGGTGAAGGTGGGTAGGTGGGATTGAGGGATATGGTGAGAAGGTGGGTGGTAGGGTTGAGGCATATGGGGAGAAGGTGGGTAGGTGGAGTTGAGGGATTGGGGAGAAGGTGGGCAGGTGGGATTGAGGGATAAGGTGATAAGGTGTGTAGGTAGGATTGAGGGATATGGGGTGAAGGTGGGTAGGTGGCGAAGAGGGATCTGGGGAGAAGTTGGGTAGGTGGCGTTGAGGGAAATGGGAAGAAGGCGGGTAGATGGGGTTGAGGGATATGGTGAGAAGGTGGGTAGGTGTGATTGAGGGATATGGGGAGAATTTGGGTAGGTGGGCTTAAGGGATATGGGGAGAAGGTGAGTAGGTGGGGTTGTGGGATATGGGGAGAAGGTGAGTAGGTGGGGTTGCGGGATATGTGGAGAAGGTGGATAGGTGAGTTTGAGGGATATGGGGAGAAGGTGGGTAGATGGTGTTAAGGGCTGGGGGGAAAAGGTGGCTAGGTGAGGTTGAGGGATATGGGAAGTAGGTGGGTAGATGGGGTTGAGGGATATGGGGAGATGGTGGGTAGGTGGGGTTGAGGGATTGGGCAGAAGCTGGGTAGGTGGGGTTGAGGGATATGGGGAGAAGGTGTTTAGTTGGGTTTGAGGGATATGGGGAGAAGGTGGGTAGGTGGGGTTGAGAGATATGGGGAGAAGGTGTGTAAGTGGGGTTGAGAGATATGGGGAGAAGGTGTGTAAGTGGGGTTGAGGGATATGGGGAGAAAGTGGTTAGGTGTGGTTGCGGGGTATGGGGAGCAGATGGGTAGGTAGGGTTCAGAGATATGGGGAGAAGGTGGGTAGGTGGAGTTGAGGGATATGGGGAGAAGGTGGTGTTGAGGGATATGGGGAGAAGGTGGGTAGTTGGGTTTGAGTGATTGGGGAGAGAGTGGGTAGGTGGGGTTTAGGGATAAGTGTGTAGAATGTGGGTAGGTGGGGTTGAGGGACATGGTGAGAAGGTGGGTAGGTGGGGTTGAGCTAATTGGGGAGAAGGTCGATAGCTGGGGTTGAAGGATATGGAGATAAGGTGGCTAGGTGGGGTTGAGGGATTGGGGAGTAGGTGGGTAGATGGTGTTGAGAGATATGGGGAGAAGTTGGGTAGGTGGGGTTGAGGGATATGGGGAGAAGGTGGGTCGTTGTGTTTGAGGGATATGGTGAGATGCTGGGTGGGTTTGAGGGATGTGGTGATAAGGTAGGGTTAAGTTTGTGATCGGCAGCTGCTGTAGCCCATGTTTTTAACGTGGGTTCAGGAGGGGCACTCCTGGGAGTGTTTTTATCAAACTTACCGTGTAAGAACATAAGGATTAGGAGCAGGAGTCGGCCACACGGCCCCTCGAGCCTGCTCCACTATTCAATAAGATCATGGCTGATCTTTGACCTCAACTCCACTTTCCTGCCCGATCTCCATAAACCCTTAATTCCCCTAGATTCCAAAAATCTATCTATTTCAGCCTTGAATATACTCAATGACTCAGCATCCACAGCCCTCTGGGACATAGAATTCCAGAGATTCACAACCCTCTGAGTGAAGAAATTCCTCCTCATCTGGGTCTTAAAAGTCCGGCATCTTATCCTCAGACTATGCTCCCTAGTTCTAGACTCTCCAGCGAGGGGGAAACAACCTCTCAGCATTTACCCTGTCAATACCTCTCAGAATCTTGTATGTTTCAATGTGCTCACCTTTCATTCTTCTAAACTCCAGAGAGTATCGGCCCATTCTACACAATCTCTCATCATAGGAGAACCCTCTGATCCCAGGGATGTTGTTGGTTGCAGCCTAACATAAGAACATAAAAACATAAGAAATAGGAGCAGGAGTTGGCCATTCGGCCCCTCGAGCCAGCTCCGCCATTCAATAAGATGATGGCTGATCTTCTACCTCATCTCCACTTTCCTGCTCTATCCCCATTTCCCTTAATTCCCTTAATATCCAAAAATCTATCGATCTCAGCCTTGAATATACTCAATGACTGAGCCTCCACAGCCCTCCCTTCAAGGACCACTTGTTATGCCACAAATAGACTTGGATTTCCTGAGTGCAGCCTTACCAGCTGGCTCAGGACAAACCAAAATTCGCAGTGCGATTCCGCAAACGGGTGGTAGCCCCTTTATTTTAATATATGCAATGGGCCTATCACTTACTTTAGGCGCAATCCCTGGATGCGTACTTTTTGGCGGGTGGCGCACTCTCAACTCACCATGAGCCTGCGCTTCCTGCCGCCATATTGGAGGCGTGAGAACTCGTGTAGCGCCCGAAAAATGGGGAGCAGCTCCATCGAATTTCGTGTCCCGTATTTCTTATGGCAAGACGGGACAACACTTCAGTCTCCCCGCGCCCAGTATTAACAGGGTACACACACCACAGTACACCTGCGTCCGGTCTCACCCCATTCCAATGTTATTCGCAACTTGACGGTTCCTGGATGGTTGAGATTTTCGAACAAAGCTGTTCACAGACGGACAGTGTGGGATGGAATGTCCGATCGGTATTGTCACAGTTTGCTTGACTCGCCAGGAGATACTTTGCAGAATCTTTGCTCAGGAGGTTCAATGGGTTGAATAGGGCCTAGGATCGAGGGGATTGTTGGAGGAGTGGTTCCGATGGAGTATAGGACATCTTCTGCTTCTTGGCTTTCTGGAGTCTTGACATATCCCAATAAACCAAAACAAAGTGAAACCGCAACAAGGTTGTGTTCTCGATTTAATTTTTATAGGCATCAGCCGTGTTTCAGTGGATAGCACGCTCTCTCAGCTCTGAGTCAGAAGGTCATGGGTTGGAGCCCCCACTCCAGAGAGTTGAGCCCATAATCCAGGCCGGCACTCCCGGCGCCAGTACTGAGGGAGCGCTGCACTGTCGGAGGTGCCATCTTTCAGACATTAGACCGAGGCCCCGCCTACCCTCTCAGGTAGACGTAAAAGATCCCACGGCCGCTCTTTCGAAGAAGAGCAGGGGGGAGTTCTCCACGGTGTCCTGGGACCAAAATTGATCCCTCAACCAGCATCACGAATATAAATTGTCTGGTCATTATTTCATTGCTGTTGGTGAGATCTTGCTGTGCGCAAATTGGCTGCTGTGTTTCCTACATTGCAATAGTGACTACAGTTGAAAAGTAATTAATTGGCTGTAAAGTGCTCTGGGACGTCCTGGGGCTGTGAAAGGTGCTGTAGAAACGCGAGTCTTTCTATTTAATGAGCATGAATTGCGGAGTTAAGGAGAGCAACATGTGAGTCACCCACACAATGAAACAATGAGGTGAATTTTCACTTTACTGCCGCACGTAAAATGGGCAGTAAGGGTTCGGTTTACGCCATGCCCGATTTCTGTCGGGCTGCTGCTTTCAGAATCAAATACACGTTACGACTGGGGGTGACCTGCACGAAACAAGTGTAAAATCATCGCTTCTTGGGTTAGAGAACTGATTACAGATCACAATAAGTACCCTTCCTCTCTGAGTGCTGCATTTACAGAAAGAAAAGAAAGAAAGACTTGTATTTCTATAGCACCTTTCACGACCACTGGATGTCTCAAACCACTTCACAGCCAATGAAGTACATTTGAAGTGAAGCCACTGTTGTAATGTGGGATCATTCTCCTCAACACCTCTGTAACTCTCGGGTACAGTTCTCAAGTACACACATATAGGGATAGAAAAGTACATCTGCACAGAGACACACATATGCAACATGCACACAGGCACACACATACAACATGCGCACAGACACACACAGAGACACACACATGCAACATGCACACAGACACACACATACAAACACACAGACACACACATACAACACGCACACACACACACATACAACACGCACACAGCCACACACATACAACACGCACACAGACACACACATACAACACGGACACAGACACACACATACAACACACACACAGACACACACATACAACATGCACACAGACACACACACAACACGCACACAGACACAAACACAGACATGCACATACAAACACGCACACAGACACATACAACATGGACAGAGGCACACGCATACAACATGCACACACACATACAACACACACACGGACCCACACACAACACACACACAGACACACACACATACATGCACATACAGACACGCTCACAGACACGCACAGATGCGCAGAGACACGCACATACAACATACAAACGTACATGCACATACAAACACACATACACAGATACACACCTACAAAGAAGCACACAGACACATACAGACACACAGCTACAAACACGCACAGACACGCACAGACACAGACATACAAACACACACACAGACACATATATACAACAGATACACAGACACACACATACAACTATCACACAGAAACACACATGCAACACATACACAGACACACACATACAACATGCACACAGACACACACATGCAACATGCACACAGACACGCACATTCAAACACGCACACAGACACACACAGACAAACACACATACAAACACATGCACAGACACACACATGCAACAAATACACAGACACACACATACAACACGCACACAAACACACATACAACCCGCACAAAGACACACACATACAACACGCACAAAGAGACATATATACAACACGCACACAGACACACACATACAAACACGCACACAGACACACACATACAACACGCACACAGACACTCACATACAACATGCACACAGACACACACATACAACACACACAGACACACACATACAAACACACACACAGGCACACACAGACACACACATGCAACATGCACACAGATGCACACATACAACACACACAAAGACACACACATACATCATGCACAAAGACACACATATACAACATGCACACAGACACACACATACAACATGCACAGACAAACATATAGAACATGCACACAGACACACACATAGAAAAACACACACAGACACACACATACATCATGCACACAGACACACATATACAACACATACACAGACACACACATACAACTCACACATAGACACACACATGCAACACGTACACAGACACACACATACAACATGCACACAGATACACACATGCAACACATACACAGACACACACATACAACACACACACAGTCACACACATACAACATGCACACAGACACACACATGCAACATATACAAAGACACACACATACAACATGCACACAGACACATTCATACAGCATGCACACAGACACACACATGCAACACATACACAGACACACACATACAACACACACACAGGCACACATAGACACACACATACAACATGCACACAAACACACACATACAACATGCACACAGACACATTCATACAGCATGCACACAGACACACACATGTAACACATACACAGACGAACACATACAACATGCACACAGACACACACATAAAACACATACACAGACACACACATACAACTTGCACACAAACACACACATGCAACATATACACAGACACACATACAACATGCACACACACATACAACATGCACACAGACACACACATGCAACATATACACAGTCACACACATACAACTCGCACACAGACACACACATGCAACACATACACAGACACACACATACAACATGCACACAGATACACACATGCAACACATACACAGACACACACATACAACATGCACACAGACACACGCTTACAACACGCACACAGACACACACATACAACATGCACAAAGACACACACATACAACATGCACACAGACACACACATACAACATACACACAGACACACACATGCAACACATACAGAGACACACATATACAACACAGGTTGGGTGATTGGGCAGAAACATGGCAAATGCACTATAATGTGGATAAATGTGAGGTTATCCACTTTGGTGGCAAAAACAGGAAGGCAGATTATTATTTGAATGACAATAGATTGGGAGAAGGGGAAGTGCAAAGAGACCTGGGTGTTCTTGTGCACCAGTCGCTGAAGGTAAGCATGCAGGTGCAGCAGGCGGTTAAGAAGGCAAATGGTATGTTGGCCTTCGTAGCAAGAGGGTTCGAATACAGGAACAAGGATGTCTTGCTACAGTTCTACAGGGCCTTGGCGAGACCGCACCTTGAATATTGTGTGCAGTTTTGGTCGCCTTACCTGAGGAAGGACGTTCTTGCCATGGAAAGAGTGCAGCGAAGATTCACCAGGCTGATACCTGGGATGGCAGGAATGACGTATGAGGAGAGATTGTGTCGATTGGGCTTATACTCACTGGAGTTTAGAAGATTGAGAGGGGATCTCATCGAAACCTATAAAATTCTGTCAGGCCTGGACAGACTAGATGCAGGAAGGATGTTTCTGATGGCCGGGGAGTCCAGAACCAGGGGTCATAGTCTAAGGATAAGGGGTAAGCCATTTAGGACTGAAATGAGGAGGAATTTCTTCACCCAGAGAGTGGTGAACCTGTGGAATTCTCTGCCACAGAGGGCGGTGGAGGTCAGTTCATTAAATATATTCAAGAAAGAGTTGGATATATTTCTTAAGGCTAAAGGGATCAAGGGATATGGGGAGAAGGCAGGGACAGGGTACTGAATTTGGATGATCAGCCATGATCTCATTGAATGGCGGAGCAGGCTCGAAGGGCCGAATGGCCTACTCCTGCTCCAATCTTCTATGTTTCTATGTTACACAGACACACACATACAACTCGCACACAGACACACACATGCAACACATACACAGACAGAACATGCACACAGATACACACATGCAACACATACAAAAACACACACATACAACACACACAGAGACACATACACAACATGCATACATACACACACATGCAACATATACACAGACACACGCATACAACATGCACACAGACGCACGCACATACAACATGCACACAGAAACATACATACAGCATGCACACATACACACACATGCAACACATACACAGACACACACATACAACATGCACACAGGCACACACAGATGCACACACATACAAAATGCACGCAGACACACACATACAACATGCACAAAGACGCACACATACAACACGCACACAGACACACACATACAAACACGCACACAGACACACACATACAACATGTACACAGACACACATATACAACACATACACAGACACACCCATACAACTCGCACACAGATACAAACATGCAATGCATACACAGACACACACATACAACATGCACACAGACACACACATACAACATACACACAGACACACACATACAACACGCACACAGACACACACATACAACATGCACACAGACACACACACACAACATATACACAGACACACATATACAACATGCACACAGACACACACATGCAACATATACACAGACACACACATACAACATGCACACAGGCACACACAGACACACACATACAAAATGCACACAGACACACACATACAACATGCACACAGACACACACATACAACACACACACAGACACACACATACAACACATACACAGACACACCCATACAACTCGCACACAGATACAAACATGCAACGCATACACAGACACACACATACAATATGCACACAGACACACACATACAACACACACACAGACACACACATACAACACGCACACAGACACACACATACAACATGCACACAGACACACACATGCAACATATACACAGACACACATATACAACATGCACACAGACACACACATGCAACATATACACAGACACACATACAAACACGCACACAGACACACACATACATGTACACAGACACACATATACAACACATACACAGACACACACATACAACTCGCACACAGATACAAACATGCAACACATACACAGACACACACATACAACATGCACAGACACACACATACAACACACACAGACACACACTGCAACACATACAGAGACACACACATACATTAAGCACAGACACACACAGACACACACATACAACATGCACACAGACACACACATACAACACACACACAGACACACACATACAACACACACACAGACACACACATACAACATGCACACAGACACACATATACAACATGCACACAGACACACATACAACACACACAGACACACACATACAACACACACACAGACACACACAACACACACAGGCACACACATACCACATGCACACAGACACACACATGCAACACATATACAGACACACACATACAACATGCACACAGGCACACACATGCAACACACACACAGACACACACATGCAACATGCACACAGACACACACATACAACACACACAGACACACACATGCAACGCATACACATACACACACATACAACATGCACAGACACACACACAACACATACACACACATACAACATGCACACAGACACACACATACAACATACACACAGACACACACATGCAACACATGCACAGACACACACATACAACATATACACAGACTCACACATACAACACGCAAACAGACACACACAAGCCACACATACACAGACAGACACATACAACATGCACACAGACAGAACATAAGAAATAGGAGCAGGAGTAGGCCATTCGGCCCTTATAGCCTGCTCCGCCATTCAATGAGATCATGGCTGATCTTCTGCCTCAACTCCATTCACAGAATCACAGAATCACAGAAACCCCACAGTGCAGATAGAGGCCATTTCGGCCCATCGAGCCTGCACTGACACATATCCCACCCGATCCCCGTAACCCCTACACCAACACATATCCCACCCTATCCCCGTAACGATGGCCCTGTCGCCATATCCCTTGATGCCTTTACTAGTCAGAAATCTATCGACTTCTGTTTTGAATATACCCAATGACTGAGCCTCCACAGCCCTCTGGGGTAGAGAATTCCAAAGATTCACCACCCTCTGTGTGAAGAAATTTCTTCTCATCTCATTCCTGAATGGCCTACCCTTTATCCTGAGGCTGTGGCCCCTGGTTCTAGACTCCCCAGCCAAGGGAAACATTCTCCCAGCAGCCACCCTATCAAGCCCTGTAATAATTTTGTATCCTTCAATGAGATCCCCTCTCATTCTTATAAATTCAAGAGAATACAGTTCTAGTTTACTCAATCTCTTCTCATACGACAGTCTCGCCATCCCAGGAATCAATCTCGTGAACCTTTGTTGCACTCCCTCCATGGCAAGTAAATCCTTCCATAGGTAAGGAGACCAAAATTGTACACAGTACTCCAGGTGTGGTCTCACCAGGGCTCTATATAATTACAGTAAGACGTCTTTACTCCTGTACTCAAATCCTCTTGTAATGAAGGCCGGCATACCATTTCTAATGGCTTACTACACCTGCACATTCACTTTCAGTGACTCATGTACAAGGACACCCAGGTCCTATTGAGCATCTGCATTCCCAAATCTTTCACCATTTAGGAAATACTCTGCCTTTCTGTTTGTTCTACTGAAGTGGATATCTTCACATTTATCCACATTATAATCCATCTGCCATGTTCTCGCCCACTCACGGAGCATGTCGAGATCCCCTTGAAGCCTCTTCACATCCTTTTCGCAACTGACACTGCCACAATTTTCTATCAGTATACGTGTTGTCACTGTTGTAATGAAGGAAAGACGGTGACCAATTTGCGCACAGCAAGATCCCGCAAACCACACAGGGGTCGATGACCAGACAATCTATTTTAGCAGAGATAGAAATATGCGTGATGGAACTGTACATATTTGGAGCAGCTATTGGCCAGTTAATTGGACCATTTTTTTCAGTAACATAAGAACATAAGAAATAGGAGCAGGAGTAGGCCAATCGGCCCCTCGAGCCTGCTCCGCCATTCAATAAGATCATGGCTGATCTGATCCTAACTGCCAATCCACTATCACAGAACCATCTCCTGCATCTAACAGAATTAGACACACGAAATAGGAGCAGGATCAGGCTACACGGCCCCTGGGCCCGCTCCGCTACCCACAGGGCCATGACCGATCCGAACTTAGACTCATGTCCAAATTCCTGCCCGCTCCCCGTAACCCTTAATTTCCTTTACTTCTAGGAAACTGTCTATTTCTGTTTTAAATTTATGTAATGATGTAGCTTCTACAGTTTTTTTGGGGCAGCATATTCCATGGACCTACCACCCTCTGAGTGAAGTAGTTCCTCCTCATCTCAGTTTTGAAAGGGCAGCCCCTTATTCTAAGACTATGCCCCCTAGTTCTAGTTTCACCCATCATCGGGAACATCTTCCCTGCATCCACCCAATCCAACCCCTTCACAATCTTATATGTTTCAATCAGATCGCCTCTCATTCTTCTGAACTCCAATGAGTAGAGTCCCAATCTACTCAACCTCTCCTCATATGTCCATCCCCTCATCCCCGGGATTAACCGAGTGAACCTTCTTTGTATTGACTAGAGAGCAAGTATGTCCTTTCTTAAGTATGGACACCAAAACTGTACGCAGTATTCCAGGTGCGGTCTCACCAATACCTTGTACAACTGAAGCAATACCTCCCTATTTTTATATTCTCTCCCCCTAGCAATGAAAGCCAATGTTCCATTGGCCTTCTTAATCACTTGCTGCACCTGCATACTAACCTTTTGAGTTTCGTGAACCAGGACCCCCAGATCCCTTTGTACTTCAGTACTTTCCAGTTTCTTGCCATTAAGATAATAACTTGCTCTACGATTTTTCCTGCCAAAGTGCATAACCTCACACTTTCCAGTATTGTATTCCATCTGCCAAATCTCTGCTCACTTTTTTAGCCTGTCTATTTCCCCTTGAAGGTTTTTTATGTCCTCCTCACTCACTACTTTCCCCCCCATCTTAGTATCATCTGCAAACTTTGATATGTTACACTCGGTCCCCTCCTCCAAATCGTTAATATAGATTGTAAAGAGTTGGGGACCCAGCACTGACCCCTGCGGAACACCACTAGTTACTGATTGCCAGTCTGAGAATGAAGTATTTATCCCAACTCTCTGCTTTCTGTTAGATAGCCAATCCTCTATCCATGCCAGAATATTACCCCCAATCCCGTGATTTTTTATCTTAAGCAATAATCTTTTGTGTGGCACCTTGTCAAATGCCTTTTGGAAGTCTAAATACACTACGTCCACTTGTTCCCCTTTATCCACCCTATATGTTACTTCCTCAAAGAACTCCAGCAAATTTGTCAAACCTGACTTCCCCTTCATAAAACCATGCTGACTTTGTCCTATTAAATTATGATTATCCAAATATCCTGTTACTGTCTCCTTAATAATGGACTCCAAAATTTTACCTACCACAGATGTTAGGCTAACCGGTCTATAGTTTCCAGCCTTCTGTCTACTGCCCTTTTTAAATAAGGGTGTTACATTAGCAGTTTTCCAGTCTGCCGGGACCATTGCCGAGTCCAGGGAGTTTTGGAAAATTATTACCAATGCATCCACAATCCCTACCGCCACTTCCCTCAAGACCCTAGGATGTAAGCCATCAGGTCCAGGTGATTTATCCGCCTTGAGTCCCATTATTTTACCGAGTACCATTTCCTTAGTGATTTTGATCGTGTTTAGCTCCCCCCCCCCCTTTAGCCCCCTGTATGTCCAGTGTTGGGATATTCTTAGTGTCTTCTACTGTAAAGACTGATGTAAAATATTCATTCAGTGTTTTTGCCATCTCCATATTTCCCACCATTAATTTCCCGGTCTCATCCTCTAAGGGACCAACATTTACTTTAGCCACCCTTTTTCTTTTTATATAACTATAAAAACTCTTACTATCTGTTTTTATATTTTTTGCTAATTTACTTTCATAATCTATCTTCCCTTTCTTAATCAATCTTTTTGTTATTTTTTGCTGTCTTTTAAAGTTTTCCCAATCCTCTATCCTCCCACTAGATTTGGCTACCTTATATGCCCTTGTTTTTAGTCGAATACTATCCTTAATTTCTTTACTTAAGCCACGGATGGCTGTCTTTTCTTTTACACCCTTTTCTTCTCAGTGGAATATATTTTTTTTGGAAGTTGTAAAATAACTCCTTAAATGTACACCACTGATCATGTATCGTCTTACCCTTTAATCTATTTTCCCAATCCACTCTACTCAATTCCGCTCTCATACCTTCATAGTCTCCTTTATTCAAGCTTAGCACGCTTGTTTGAGATCCAACCTTCTCACCCTCTAATTGAATATGGAATTCAACCATGTTATGGTCACTCATTCCAAGGGGATCCTTTACTAGGACATTTTTAATTAACCCTGTCTCGTTACACAGGACCAGATCTAAGGTTGCCTGCCCCCTGGTCGGTTCAGTTACATACTGCCCAAGAAACCCATCCCTAATACACTCAATGAGCTCATCCTCAAGGCAGCCCTGCCCAATTTGATTTGTCCAATTAATATGATAGTTAAAATCCCCCATAATTATAGATGTTCCCTTATTACAAGCCTCAACTATTTCCTGATTGATACTCCGTCCAACAGAGTTGCCACAGTTCGGAGGCCTATAGACTACGCCCACTAGTGTTTTTTCCCCCTTATTATTCCTTACCTCCACCCAAACTGTTTCATTGTCCTGATCTTTTGACCCAATATCATTTCTCTGTATTACAGTGATTCCTTCCTTTATTAACATAGCCACCCCACCTCCCCTTCCTTCCTGCCTGTCCTTCCTGATCGTTAAATAACCTGGTATGTTTAATTCCCAGGCATTGTCACCCTGCAGCCATGTTTCTGTAATGGCCACAAGCTCATACCCATATGTAGTTATTTGTGCCATTAACTCATCTATTTTGTTACGAA